>NW_026886062.1:0-73714 GCF_032173495.1 Musca vetustissima
TCCATATTCATTATTCCCGCATACATACATACATATGTACATATATCCTTCCTGGCTATTAAAATGAAAATCGTAGGCCTGAAGTTAAATAGATAAATATTTTGCCTGACCTAATTTCATTTTGTATGGATGCACATCTGTTTACCTTACTAAATTGCAACTTATTATGGACCAATACGCAGTCACACACACACACGAATACATTCAATTGCACCGACACATAAGCGACAGCAAGTCCGGCTTCTATTTATAATGACATCGAAATATAATTTTAATTATGTAAATATCATTAAAATTAATGAAATAATCAAAAATTTAAATCTTCCTTTCTTTCGTTCTATGCCATGAAGTCAGGTATTATTGTTGTGCATCCGGAAAAGTAATTCTGTTGCGTATAACACTTTAGATTCGTAATGAGAGGGGGAATGGGTATGGCAGCATACGTTTATGAATGTCCCACGAAATGAAAGAAAGAAAATTGTGCGACTGACAAAAAGGACAAAGGGAAGCTGTTGGACAAAAGACAAGCATAAATATGCAAGAACAACAAAACAAGCAGAAGTTAGGCATATAAATTCAGCACAGTGGTATAAAATGATATTAAAAATGGAAAGAATTGTTATAGCCTTCAATATATTATGAAAACTCAACGTGCTTTTAAAACATTAAGAATGTGAGAAGTGCGCCTTCTAAGAACACCATTAAGCGTTTATACGAAAAATTTTCGACTGGTTAGGCTCTTTCTAATCCGAAGAGGCCATATAAAAGTCGACCAAGGCGATCGACCGAGAATATCACTGCCGTACGAGCCAGTATTGAGAGGTTCCCAAGAACATACCAAAAACGCCGTTCTCAGCAGTTGGGCATGGCTCGGCCCACTTTACAACGGATTATTCGCATTGATTTGCATTTGTTCCCGTACAATATTCAATTGACGCAAAGAATGTTGCCTGCGGACAAGCCTCGTCGACTGGAATGGACCCAAAGAGTCATCGAAATGGCCGAAGATGACGAGCAATTTTGGAACAAAATTATCATGTCCGATGAAGCCCATTTCACATTGAATGGGACCGTAAATAAGCAAAATTGCCGTTTTAACGCCACTGAAAATCCTCAGGAGATTCAAGAAGTGCCTCTTCATGACGAAATTTTGATTATTATTATTTTTTTCTTTGATTAAAAAAAAACATGGGTCCGTCGAATATGGGCAACCCTGTATATGTCCCAACGTTTTGGTATAGCTCCTATATTAGTCAGCCGTTCTTTTTCCTAGATTTGACATATACCCCTTGAAATATTCACATCAGGTCACATAGAGTATATATATTCTTGATTATTTCTCGTTGTATGTATCTTCCCAAGTGAGTTTGTCAGTTTGTAGGTGAAGGTAATGGGGTAGTATGATCCCCCACATTTACGGCTTTACCCTTGCGGAAAAAACTACGGGGATGTCCCATAAAACAGAAACCATAGTATAAAAAGCAAGAATATAGATAAAGTTACGGCATAGAGCCTAAATAACTGAATACTGGTGCATGTCGCTGAACAGCCCACTAGTCACGACCCATCATTATGCTACGACCGTGAGCAAACTTCTCCTGGCATCTGTGGTCGAAGGTACCGGTACAAGCTAATAAGCAAAAATGGATCGGAGTTAAAGGACCACAGGGGAAGAGCAATCTCTATCCATACGTCTGAGACAGGAGTGGACTCTAATTCTAAGTCTGGACACGAAGAGAGACTAATTTAATGGTCTAAAGATCTGAAGTAGCCTAGAGGAGATAAAATTGTTGAGGAAGTGAGAATGGACATCGTCAAGCTCACTACAAGAATGAAGAAGTTATCTGTTGTACAAAAGCGGCTCTTATATCAATAAGACGGACGGTGCATCCGAATCTTCCGTGGAACTAGTGTAGAGCGTGTAGAAAAGACAGCGAAACGTTAGAAAATTTACTTTGCCACTACCCAGCCTTTTAAAGCTTCCGAACCAATTTTTAGAAATTTACACCTTTCTTGAAATATCCAATTTAAGAGGATTTGAATAAAAAAACTGTAGGACTTCAGGTGTAAATGTAAGGTGTAAATTTCTAAAAATTGGTTGGAAGCTTTAAAAGGCTTAAAACAAGAAACAAAGCATAACTCCTAGCAGTTTAGGACAATCAAATCGTAAGATGACTTCATTTAACTTTATTTCTTCTCTAGAACTTGCAGGATTAAGTGTATGCCCTAATATTGGACATGTGGTGGTTACCAGAATTGAACCACTTGTTAGGGAAGCCTAACGGCACCTCCAAAATTTCTGTATATTGTGGAATGGAAGGGACTCTAATAGGCTAGAGACCCCTTATTCCTCCAACATGTCGGTATTTATACCCTTCACCACACTGTGGTACAGGGTATTATGTCTTTGTGCATATGTTTGTAACAGGCAAAAGGAAACGAGATAGGCACATGGTTCCTTTTGAGAATATGCATAGAATCACGTTCTAAGTCGATTTATGCATGTCCGTCCGTCTGTCTGTTTGTCCATGTTAAATTGTAAACAAAGTACAGGTCGCATTTATGATCCGAATTGGATGAAATTTGGCATTGGTCACTTATTCGGCCTAAGGACGAACCCTATTGATATTGGGAAAAATCGGTTCAGATTTAGATATAGCTCCCATATATATATTTAACTGATTTAATGTAAACGGTCCCTATATATCTTTCGATTTGCACGAAATTTGGCACAACGTATTGAATTAAGCCTAGAGTGATGTCTGCCAAGTTTAATGTAAATGGTGCCCCAAAGTCCCTATATATCTTTCGATTTGCACGGAATTTGGCATAACGTACTGAATTGAGCCTAGAATGATGTCTGCCAAGTTTCGCGAAAATCGGTCCAGGTTTAGATATAGCTCCCATATATAGTTTCGTCCGATTTTATGTAAATGTGTCCCAAAGTCTTTATATATCTTGCGATTTGCACGAAATTTGGCAAAATGTACTGAATTGAGTCTAGAATGATGTCTGCCAAGTTTCGTGAAAATCGGTCCAGATTTAGATATAGCTCCCATATATAGTTTCGACCGATTTCATGTAAATGGTGCACCAAAGTCGCTATATATCCTTCGATTTGCACGAAATTTGTTATAACGTACTGAAATGAGCCTAGAGTGATGTCTGCCTAGTTTCGAGAAAATCGGTCCAGATTTAGATATAGCTCCCATATATAGTTTCGTCCGATTTCATGTAAATGGTGCACCATAGTCGCTATATATCCTTCGATTTGCACGAAATTTGGCATAACGTACTGAATTGAGCCTAGAGTGATGTTTGCCTTGTTTCGTGAAAATCGGTCCAGATTTAGATATAGCTCTTTTTTATTATAAATTGATTTTAAGTAATTGACGCACCATGGAACCAATAGAAACAAAACGTTCTGAAATTAGTATAACCTAACCTGAGAAGTTTGTTTGAATTCGCTTAATATTTGGATAGAGCTTCCATATATATATTTTCGTCCGATTTCAAGTAAATTGGGTATCAAACTCCTCATGTTAGTCAGATTGACATCAAATTTTGCACAACGTTCAAAATTGAGCTAGAAATACGTAGTTACGTTTTCTAGAAGTACAGACATAGCCCAACGGATGACCTATTTATATTTGTTTGAAGTCTATTTACATACTTTATGGATAGATCTAGGTAGATTCACATTTAGATATTTATTTCATCCAATTTCATGTTAATAGTCCTGTTTAATATACCCATAGTGGTGAAGGGTTTCATATAGTCGGCCTAGTCCGACTTTACTACTTTCCTTACTGGTTTTTGTAATAACGCCCTATTTTTGACTTTTGAATTGTTTGCCGTAATCTCCACTTGAAAACTCATGTGCAGAAACTTTTCTACATTTGGACCAAATTTCCAAGGGGCCGTTAGAGTCTTGCTTTCTGGAATGAATGTTTAGGGCCTAAGCCACATTTCGGTAAATGCCCGATTTACGGGGTATTTACACCTTCGGCACTTGTTTTTTAGAGCTCTATATCTCAGTACTTATTCAACATATATAACAACTTTATGGCTGATTTTTGTCCTCTGACACTTAGTTATAAAAAATAGTACCAAAAAGATATAAAAAAATAGTATTAGTTAAAAAATTTTACAGTTTTGTAAAAAAAGTCAAATTCGCCGAATGTGCCCCAACCCGGGGTAGCTTCGGCATTTGATGGGGCACATTCGGCACCATAGCCATAGCCGGGTAATTGTCATCGTTATCAGTCTGGTTGAAATTCTGATCCTCTAAAGGCTCTATTTGGTTTTAATACGCCACACAATGTTTGAATTATAGGGCTTTATTTTCTAGCTGAGGACGTTTACATCTCAAGGTCGCACACAGCATCAGAATTAGGGGTTTTCTATCGCATTTTCGTCAATACAAGCACGTTTGATCTTATATATGCAATTTCGAACCATATTAAAGGATTATTTTTAAAGACAAACTCAAAAACATTTTAAAGGAAATAATATTGCACAATCTGTATGTGGCCGAATGTGCCCCACTTTAAAATGCCGAATGTACCCCGAATGTACTTTTTATAGTTTTGTTCATTTTTTCGATCAGTTTTGTAAAAACATTACATTTTTAAATATTTCTATAATAATACACATCGTAGTTAACCACTTTTTAATAATATTATCTTAAAAATTTAAAAAGTTTTATACACGAAATACTTACGAAATGGAATTGAAATATTACAGAAACATCTACAAAAATACAAAAACCCATGTATCTAAATAAGCTTATTAGCTAGAAATTTCAAACTTTGTGTCAGTTATTTATTTCGATATTCGATACCTATGTATCGAAACTAGTGATGTACGGTGAGAGCTTCATATCGAAAACGCGATTGCCGAAGGTGCCCCGATCAGGACAATTTACTGTTCTGAACTTATTTACTACGACTGCCGCTTAAATGAAATGAATGTAAAGTGAAAATGATATTTGTTCGTTAACGAGCGAACGAACGAACGAATCGCATCGCATTGCAAATGGACCAGGCAAGACTATTTCATTATTAATTATGTGAAAAATTGTTGCTTTAACCCATTGCGGGAATGTGGTTTTAAATAAGTGTGTGTAATTGAAACATGTGGGGAATTTGAAGTATGGCCAATTAAAAACAGGAAGGTGGGATACATACTTTCCATTAAAAATAAATGGTAAATTTTTGGTTAGTGTATTTTCTCCAAGCATGTTTTCAGTTTCCTATCCGGTGAAACTCCACTTTGCGGATTGTGGTATAATTAATCTAATGATCTAATCAGATAACTTAGTAGAAACTGACTTAGGGTGTACACCTAAACCACATTCGGTATATACAAGCAACTAATTACTACCCGTACAGAATTATATATGTATGCTATTGAACTTCGCATACGTCATTTTAGACTTAATTCTGCAGACTTTTGTGTACTTGAATTCGGGCAATAAAATATAAAGGGGCTACATATAAACTTGAACCTATTTGAACAAAACTTAAAACATATCATTCTTGCATCAACATAGTAATAAAATTTTGTGCCAATCAGATAAATGTTGGATATTTGGTGCACCCTTTATCAAAATCTGATACTTTCCAATTTTAGTAATGGTAGTGCTTGAGTGAATAAAATTAGCCATGTCTTTCATTGAAAGAAAGGCAGCCTAATCGGTCTATAGTTTGAAGTGTCTATTAAATATGTCATTCCATTTGTAACACTTAAGGGCTAAGCAGAATGATCGCTTTGAGCCATCCGTAGCGTTATATGTTATCGAAAATACAACAACCACAAGGAAACGATATGCGATTGTGTTATCGTTTCTTTGTGGTTGTTGTATTTTCGATAACATATAACGCGACGGGTGGCTTAACGCAAGCATTCTGCTTAGCCCTTTAGAAATATTCACTGGAGACTTCATAAATTATATATTATTGATCGTAATAAATTTCTATATCGATGTTCGTCTATTAGTCTGTCTCCCTGTTGAAGTCACGACACGTTTTGACATTTTGCATACACATTGTCCACGGATATTTAGTATTGATATATCTGTCCACGTTTTGATGTAATCCCCATACCGTAATCAACCGAATTGACTATAATTTGTATATAGAGTTGTTATTGGGTATAAAACCTTCTTTCTGAAAACGTCCTCTATTGGAAAATTTTTTAGGATAGTCCCAATTTAACAGTTACCCGAACCGTCTGTACTTTGAATTCACATTGGGTACCGAATCTAGCTACAACTTTTTGGGATAGCACCCACACAACTTATACGTCTGACTATGTCGAAAAATGTATGAGATCGGCCGGTAAATCTTCTGGAGAAATTTTCTCCCAAACACTCTAAGAGCTCCCTCATCTGCGTGCGCAAGTACCCATGTTTCAGGTCCATTCTCCAGCACGGGTAGCAATAGCGTGTTGTAGAGTTTGGTCTGGTGACTAGCTCAAAGCTGTAGTTTGCAAGTTCAACAATTGGTCCGAGTCTACTACCATGAGCTTGGTTTTCTCGCCATTTACTGTCTGACCCACTTCGGAAGACACTGTTTTTCAAATTGTTCAAAGGTAGCTGTTACAGCTCGCTAATGTTGGACCCTTATGCTTTTTCTTTGGTCTTTTCCAGGATTTCGCGCAGAGTAAAATAGGTGTATGGTGGATTTGCCAGGCCTGAATCCGTATTGGTATGGTCCAATGATGGCACTGACTGAATAGAATGAATGGTACTTTGTATGGTATGGGAAGGAGACTAATTCCTCTATACTTGGCACAAATCATCTTGTCTCATTTTTTGTGTACGGGACACAGGATACTGGTGCTTAATTATTCTACAGCGGATTAGTTGTTATTCTAATCTCATTTCATAGACTTGGTATAACTGATAACCGCAGATACGTCATTCCGCATCTTGAAGCATAGCTTACTGTTTATACCAGTTTTGGGTCGCGTATTGGATATTTTATCAGCCTCTCGTCTTCCTCGATCTCCTGATGTAAATATTTTACACCACTGTACAGTTCCAAAGAGCCGGGGAGGTAGGTGGATTATTATTTAAAGATACTCTAATCTTTACTTAAGACACCGCAACGTCCTTAGATAAACCTTTCGAAACCAGCAGCTTCACTAATATAACGTCTGACTCACTAAATCAAATTCAAGACTTGCGTTTAGTCTTCTCGAGCTCGATTTTTTACTCATTGAAGCATGGACCTGCTGGTTTTATCGCAGGATTTTTGTACAGTTTTGATAAAAAATCGAATATGGACTCCATCTTGTATTATTGTCGCTTTTCTGCCAGCACTTTGTGATTATTTTTCCGTTAGGTCGGTATTTTTTTCCACGGTAGATGGAAAATATGAGTAAAAGCCTCTTTGTCCTCCCTCAAGCCTCACTGTGAGTATGCCTTCCCTGAGGACGAAACGGTTGTGTAAATTCGGCCTCCTGTATATGACTATTTCTATATTTTAGGAGGTAAAAATATGGGCCAGATCCGCTGAACACCACCTCTATATTCTCTTGTTGCAGTAGTATCGGCTTTCCACCCCTCGGCTTGGAGTTGAGCTTTCCATCCCTGGCACCCTCGATGATTTCTCTTGATTTAGGGTTATTCCTGTCGATTACCGTGGTATTAACCAAATTGGAATATATGGCGTCATCATATGAAGAAGGGAGAATATACCAGATATAAGCCGAATATATACAGAAAGATCCATATTTTAATTACATTAAGGAGAAGGACAGGTTATCTATCCAGGCTTAATATTCTCTGCGAGTAGGATAATTAGAGGACATTCCCCTCGATAGAGGGTACCAGGCCTATTTGTGGAGGTTGCACTTGTAAAATTCGTAATTGTCGTCTGTAGTCGAGTGGAATGTGTAAAAATATTGCGATATTTTACGAAAATAATGTTCGATCAGTTATGGACTAAGAGAAGGTATTTTAAACAGATATGCCGAGTGTACTATAGTAGTACGTCTATTGTGTTAAAAACCTTGTGTTGTGTTAAAAGGTGTACTGCTTTTTTATTCTGACATATCGGGGTTAATTCTCAGATATACCGATGTGGGAAATTGCAACTATATTGGTTGGAAAATGAGGCTCTGACCTACAAAATAATTAAATGCTACCTACAACAAAAATTGTCTGCAACATTTTATATACTTTGAGATCCCGAATTCACCCTTAAAAAAATCGATACTCAAGATAACAATAAAATATCGAATATCCTTATTCGGCAAAGCTGCGAAAATTTTCTTATTTTTAAACTAAATATGAATCCTTCTTAATAACATGGAGGATTCTTATGTATAAATTAAATATTCCACCACCAAAGAAATAACTCTAGTTTGTTCTCATAGTTTTTAGTATGGCACCCTTTTACTTTTATAGATCAGTTATATAGATTATATGTAAAACTAACACATCGATATGCCAAATTTAATTCAAATGGACCGGCAATCGTTTACATTTCATAACCAACGTAACCCTTTTTGGAGCACCCCACTCATAACCTCATGGCGGGTTAATGGCACTTAAAGTTTCGACTTCTCATTACACTTAAATACAATTTTATAAGTTTTCATAGAAAATGAAATACGTTGATTTTTTTTCTCATTTCATTTTTTGTTTTCATTTCTACTTTTCTTTTGTCAACTGGCCGGTTTGTAGTTTTCGTGTCGATTATGGGGCCAACAAACTTGCTTTCCTTTCATTACGTCATGTATGCCACTCCAAATAATTTTTGTGCGAACAAAAAAAGAAGTATAAACAAAGTTATTTTTGTTGTTGTGTTTGTTTCTTTTTTGCGTTTTTTAATTATATTTTATGGATGAAATGTTACAAACACATTATAAAACAAGCAACATAACCATCTCCAACACCGTCACCACGAACAACATCAGTATGTCATCATTTGTGTCAGAACCATTCATTGATACATACGCACCCACACACAAACTCACACAGCCACACATAAATATTTTCCCATAATATTTACAGGATTCTGCTGGCACTGCCTGGGCATTTCCCATACTGCCATTGTCAGTCAGTCAGTCCATCCATTCATGTCACTTCAATTCATTTGCGCTGAACTCAACTGAATGACAGGAAGGCATATGTACAATGCGAAAGACACATACACACATTCTCATACAAACACTCCAACGTTCACAATAAGCTCCTTCGATTCCATCATCATCATCATCAGCATCCTTTACCCTACCCGACACGGGACAAGAAAATCTATGTGCATGCATATAATTTCATTACGCAAACAGATCTGGGTAGAAAAATTATAGTTTATTTACAAAAGTAATACATTTTGTACCCAGCGAGAGAAGAATCAGCCTTCAACAGTTTCGCCAGTTGATGATAGACCTTTAATAAACAATTGAGAGCTGTTCTCTGGATCGCCACAAACGGTTCATTGTGTACTTTAATGCGCTTAAGTAAGTATGTTTCATACATAAACATGATTGTGTGTGTGTCTGTAGATGTCTGTGTAGCAAGGCAATTGTTTCACCGAGCCGATTGAAAAATTGTTACATTACAATAGCATAATATATTTAAAATGGAACCATGCGTAGTAGTCAATAACACTATTAAAGTGGGGTTCAAGATCCGATTAAAATTCCAAAAATGTTAAATTTTTGAAATAAGTTTCTGACGGACAACAAAATGTATACTCGCAGTCAAAATAAATAAAGAGTGATTTTTTGGCTATTTCATTCGTTTCTTTCAACAAACGAACAAAGCGTGCAAAAATTTAAAATTGTGTTCTGTGACGAAGCTAATTTTTGGCTCAATTGGCACGAAAATAAGAAGAATTGTCGATTTTGGAGTGAATGTCAGCCATAAACCTACCAACGTATGGTGTTTATTGACTGGTGGCATCATTGGAACATACTTCTCTGAAAAATCGTATGGAGCTATAATCTTGAAATTTTACATGTAAGAATATAAGAGGTGTGCTGTTTTTAAAAGCAAATTAAACCAGTAAGGAAAGTAGTAAAGTCGGACGGGGTCGACTATATGATACCCTTCACCACTATGGGTATATTAAACAGGACTATTAACATGAAAATGAATGAAATAAAATATGTAATATTTATCTAAATGTAAATCTACCTAGATATATCCATAAAGCATGTAAATCGACTTCAAACAAATATAAATAGGTCATCCTTTGGGCTATGTCTGCACTTCTAAGTACGCAACTACATAATTCTATGCTCAATTTTGTACGTTGTGCAAAATTTGATGTCAAACTGACTAACATGAGGAGTTTAATGCCCAATTTACGTGAAATCGTGCGAAAATATATATGGAAGCTCTATCCAAATATTAAGCGATTTCAAATAAACTTGTCACAGGATATAATTATATATCCTGTGACAAACGTTCTGAAATTATACTAATTTCAGAACGTTTTGTTCAATTTTGTACGTTGTGCAAAATTTGATGTCAAACTGACTAACATGAGGAGTTTAATGCCCAATTTACGTGAAATCGTGCGAAAATATATATGGAAGCTCTATCCAAATATTAAGCGATTTCAAATAAACTTGTCACAGGATATAATTATATATCCTGTGACAAACGTTCTGAAATTATACTAATTTCAGAACGTTTTGTTCCTATTGGTTCCTTGGTGCGTCAATTACTTAAAATCAATCTATAATAAAAGGGAGCTATATCTAAATCTGGACCGATTTTTACGAAACAACGCAGACATCACTCTAGGCTCAATTCAATACGTCATGCCAAATTTTGTGCAAATCGAAATATATATAGGGACTTTGGTGTACCATTTACATGAAATCGGACGAAACTATGTGTGGGAGCTATATAGAAATCTGGACCGATTTTTTCGAAACTTGGCAGACATCACTCTATATATGGGAGCTATATCTAAATCAGTACCGATTTTCATGAAACTTAGCAGATATCATTCTAGACTCAATTCAGTACGTTATGCCAAATTTCGTGCAAATCGAAAGATATATAGGGACTTTGGTTTACATGAAATCGGACGAAACTATACATGGGAGCTATATGTAAATCTTGACCTATTTTCACGAAACTTGGCAGACATCATTCTAGACTCAATTCAGTACGTTATGCCAAATTTCGTGCAAATCGCAAGATATATGTGGTGCACCATTTACATGAAATCGAAGGAACTATATATGGGACCTATATCTAAATCTGAACCGATTTTCACGAAACTTGGCAGATATCATTCTAGACTCAATTCAGTACATTATGCCAAAGTTCGTGCAAATCGAAATATATATAGGGACTTTGATGTACCATTTACATGAAATCGGACGAAACTATATATGGAAGCTATATCTAAATCTGGACCGATTTTCACGAAACTTGTGCAGACATCATTCTAGACCTAAATGATTAGGCTGTACCAAATTACGTGCAAATCAAAAGAAATATAGGGACTTTGGGGCACCATTTACATGAAATCGGACGAAACTATATATGGGAGATATATCTAAATCAGGACCGATTTTAATGAAACTTGGCAGACATCATTCTGGGCTCAATTAAGTACATTATGCTAAATTTCGTGCAAATCGAAAGATATATAGGGACTTTGGGGCACCATTTACATGAAGTCGGAAGAAACTATATATGGGAGCTATATCTAAATCTGGACCGATTTTCACGAAACTTGGCAGACATCATTCTAGACCTAAGTGATTAGGCTGTACCAAATTACGTGCAAATCAAAAGATATATAGGGACTTTGGTGCACCATTTATATGGAATCGGACGAAACTATATATGGGAGCTATATCTAAATCTGGACCGATTTTCACGAAACTTGGCAGACATCACTCTAGGCTTAATTCAGTACGTTATGCCAAATTTCGTGCAAATCAAAAGATATATAGGGACTTTGGGGCACCATTTACATGAAATCGGACGAAACTTTATATGGGAGCTATTTCTAAATCTGGAGCGATTTTCACGAAACTTGGAAGACATTATTATAGGCCTAAATGATTAGCCTGTACCAAATTTCGTGCAGATCGAAAGATATATAGGGACCGTTTAAATTAAATCGGAGCTATATCTAAATCTGAACCGATTTTTTCCCAATTTCAATAGGGTTCGTCTTTGGGCCGAATAAGTGACCTATGCCAAATTTCATCCAATTCGGATCATAAATGCGACCTGTACTTTGTTTACAATTTAACATGGACGGACGGACGGGCGGACATGCATAAATCGACTTAGAAAGTGATTCTATGCCTATTCTCAAAAGGAACCATGGGTCTATCTCGATTATTTTTGCCTGTTACAAACATATGCACAAAGACATAATACCCTGTACCACAATGTGGTGATGGGTATAAAAATGTTGTATGGGATCTATATGTAAATCAGGAACTAATCGAACAACCGCGGCATACGCCATTTAGTATTCTGAAGCACATTGCGCAGTCAACAATTTCATCTCGGTAGAAGAAACTTTATTATTTGGTACACAAATTGCATGAACATAGACAACAATATATAGGGGTTATATTTACATATGAATACCTTTTAAAAACTCCAATACACCTTATTGTAGCTCCAATATTATAGGTTGTGCAGAAATTCTTTTCAATCGAACTTTAGTTATTTGGTATACTATTTAGATGAAATCAGTTATATTTACAACTGATTTCATCTAAATAGTATAGTATATGGAAGCTATATCTAAACCTGAGGCGATTTAAACAAGTTTCTATCTAATACCCTCTGCATATTTCATGTAACGCCACAAAACGTAAGCTCCTCGGTGCATCATTTGCATGAAATTGGACTAAAATATTTTGTCTCAATCGAACAAACCTTGTGATTTTGGAGCACCACTTGCCTAAAATCGGTCGAACTATATATGGGAGCTATGTCTATATATGATCAATTAAACTTAACAATATGTTACGACAAACTTCGTCACAATCGAACAAAAATTGGGAGCTTGGTGCACTATTTACATAAAATCGGACGAAGCTATTAATGGGAGCTATATCTATATCTGATCCGATGTCAATGAACGCACTCTATCCTATTCTCAATCCCATATGTAATGCCAAATGTTGTCTCAATCGGACAGAAATTGGGAGTTTGGTGCACCATGAAACTTAACACACTCTATCCTAGTCTCATTTCCATAGATAATGTAAAATTTTGTCTTAAACGGACAAAAATTGGGAAGCTATATGTGGCAGCTATATCTGAATCTGAACCGATTTCAATGAAACTTAACACACTCTATCCTAGTCTCAATTACATACGTTATGCCAAATTGTGTCTCAATCGGATAAAAATTGAGAGTTTGGTGCACCATTTACATAAAATCGGACGAAGCTATATATGGGAGCTGTTTCTGATACAATAAAACTTAACTCACTCTATTCTAGTATGCCAAATTGCTCAAAATCGGACAAAAAGAGTTTGGTGCACCATTTACATAAACTTGTACGAAGCTATGTATGGGTGCTTTATCTGAATCTGAACCGATTTAAAAAAAAAATTGACTTAATTCAGTACGCAAAATTTTGGGTGTTTGGCGCACCATTTAGGTAAAATCGGACGAAAATATATATGGGAGCGATATCTAAATCTGAACCGATTTTCTCCAATTTCAATAGGATTCCTCCTTGGGTCAAACAAGTGGGCTGTGCCAAATTTCATCCAATTTTGCTAACAAAAATACATGGACGGACATGCATAAATCGACTTAGAAAGTGATTGAATGAATATTCTCTGAAGGAAGAGTTGTTTGTGTACAGTGGGACAATATTCTGTAAATCTATTTAAACCAAAATTTAATATCAATCGACGATTATTTGGTACACAATAAATATGAAGTCGGTCGAACATATATACGGGAACTATGTCTGCATATGTACCAATCGCATAACTTTGGGTTATTGGTGCACCATTTATGTCAATCGGCCATATTTGAAGTTTTTGGTGCTCCATTACCTTGGGTCAAATATTTGGCCTGTGGCCAAATTTAATCCAATTCGGATCATAAATGCGACCTATTTTTTGCTCACAAAAATACATGCACGGACATGCATAAATCGACTCAGAATGTGATTTTATGCACATTCTCTGTACTCTAAGCATGGGTTGAAGAATGGCATGTGTATGGATTATTTTCAGTCGGTTCACATTTTGATAAAGATCAAATATTTTAGTTCGTCCATGTTCATGTCAAAGTCCTCCAAATATGAGACGTCTGTTAGGATGCATCTACTGAAAGGGGTGAAGGGTATTATATAGTCGGTCCCGTCCGACTTAACTGCTTTCCTTACTGGTTTTATAACATGGGCCTGATTTATGTAGCAGGAAGGTGTAATGCCTCTGATTGTGGAAAAAAGGTGGAAGAAAAACTCCAGGAATGTGGATTATGATTTCAATATGATATTGCAACAACTGTTTCAGATGGACCGAACGTCATGAGAAAACTTCTTTCCGAAGTGCATCGGTAGGTCAAATCTTCAGACACGATATAGGTTTTTTGAAAATATTGCAATTGTTTCAATTCGGATTTTAACATTGTTTATCGAAATGAAACCTCTGCTTGCATTATATGTTTATTTTTCAATACCACAATTTTGTGGGGGGAGAAACTGAAGCGACCAGATGAACCGATGCTCCCTATTACTGAAAATTATTTATGTTTGGAAACAAAACCCCGAAACCGAACCCCGATATTTAAATGAGGCACATTTTGTCGTATGATAGTGTACATGTCATCAAAACCCATAACGCTAAAGACATAAATGCTGAAAATGTTGAGGAACTTTATTTTCTATTAGCCTTCACACTACGATAGTAATTATTTCTATCGTAGAACCAGTTTAGGGTTTCAGATTTTCGACAACATTGAATCTGAATTAAAGTAGAAGTGTAATGAAATTGTTACCGGTCAATTAAACCATAACCATACGCAAGTCTATCGAAGCATCTACTGTTTTACACCTGGATATCTAATGTTCTGCTGTACAGCCTTTGCATTCATTCACATATATCCCCACTTGACAGTCGGGATACAATACAACAACATTTGCAAGTAGTATGTGTGGTACATCTTCATATTTCCTGTACACGGATAATTTCAACTTTATTGTCATTTCGTTATGCCTTTGTTTACTCACATTGATTAAAAACGCAAAATTGCGGATGGGCGAACAAAGATAAACAATAGCCGGATGCACCACCACAAACACACACAGAGTAACAATGTAAGAATTGTGTGGCTGAGAAGGCATTGAAAATTCGGAGTATGTCGGGTATGGTATTAAACAGACGCTGCAACTACTACTTTACCGCAAACATATGGAAATGTCGGGAATTTTATTTTTCCCAATGAACTTATATGCTCAATAAAATTCATGGCATAAAACCACTTGTAAAAATTACAACAGCAACAACAACATCATTACGTAGCGACCACAGGAGTACAACAACATCAATCGCCAGCAATTGCAAAACCATAAAGCTTGAACTCTGTACCACTCTGATCCGGAGCTTGAATTGAAATTATGCTGGCGTGTGAATTCTGTTCATAAATATTAAAAATGACTAGGAGGTAGAGGGTAATTTCGAAAATGTACTAAGTTTATATGGAGGAGTATTATTTGAAGAATTCAGTACTAAAAATTTCCCAAAGGGAAATTTTCTCCAAACCCATGAAAATATTTTCATAACCTTATTCAATTTTTTAAAGTTTATACCGTTTTCTAAATCAATGCCACTGCTCTGTTAAAGCATATGTTTGTTATTTTAAAAATTGCTTTTGTCTGTGGGATTTTTCCTATGTAGCTACAACCATGTAGCTTCAAGTTCATATAGAAAAAAAAATAATAATCCTGGTTCCAGCTGCATTGGGAATCTGGGTGAGAACTTCACTTTGTACAATTGCTCATACATGCGGACAAACATGCAATCATTCTTTTATTAATAATTGTCTTGCTGTCTGAATCACACAAATATTCACACTTCCCACAGACTCCATCTGGTGCCGAACATTTTCACACTTCTGCTCGGAGTTGTTTGTCTCCCGCTGCAATAATGTTTTAATAATACTGATGATAAAGCGGCTAAAAGAGCTACAGAGACCCATACACAGAGCGCAAACGAGTGCAAACAATGCGATAATAAATTATTGTCAAATTGTTTATTGGCTCATTTCATAATACTTTCATACATACTGGTGGATGGATACCTCCCTTTGGGGTTTTTTGGTAAAAGTCTGATTATTTCCGTCGCTTGTTTATGTTATGAAAATTGTATTTAAAAATCAATTTAAAAAGTTAACTCAATTGTGGGCGAACGGGTGGCATAGAGCTCTGAAATTTGGAATGTGTGTTTGAGATAATATTCGTGTGTTAGAGAGATATAAGATTCTAAAATTTTGAGTAGTTCTAAAATGTATACTATTCAATAGGTATACTATATACATTTCTTGCCTAAGTAACAATAAGACAAACATTAAAGCCATTGAAAAAACAGGGCAATAAAGTTAGTAGAACTCATCTTGAGATCTTGTTAACCAAAGCTTCTAAGAATTCTGTGCTCTTAGTGAAGTACTTCAGTCTTTTCAATTCACATTCCCATAGGTCGGTTAGTTCGTGAATAGTGTAATTTTTCCAAAATTTGGTTCCGAAGGTGGCATCTTTTCTAGACGCAAACAACAAGTTAAGGAGGAGAAAACAAAGTGATAATATAGATATGAGTAGCTGAGTAGAGCGGAATAGCTCCGCCATTTGATGGGGGATTTTCGTCACCCATAGGCATAGCCTGGCAATTATCATTGCTATCAGTCTGGTTAGAATTCAGATCCTCTAAAAGTTATATTTTGTTTTAATATGTGACTCAATGTTCGAAGTTTAAGGCTATAGTTTCTAAAAGGGTACCTCGGAGGACAAACTTTTTGATGAGATTTAATAGAAATAAGAACAAATATGAAATTTGATATTGATACGTCAAGTAGTTTTGTGTTTACAAACGTTCAAATCTTAAAATTGTTTGCAAACTAAACGTTCACCTTATTTTCGAAAAATCGGTATAGTTTTCTGATGCCCAAATATTTGAATATTTAAATTAAATGTTATTATATAAGTGTTTATTTTGGTTGCTGTGGATGTTAATAACTACGATTCACTATGGTAGCGATCATATGATGTTCACAGTTATTCATCTATTTTGTAAAACAAATTTTGAAATTAGTGGAGTATAATAAAAAAGTTTTGCCCTAATTTTGTGCATATGTTTGCAACAGGCAAAAGGAATCGTGATAGACCCATGGTTCCTTTTCAGAATATGTATAGAATCACTTTCTGAGTCGATTTATAAATGTCCGTCTGTCCGTCCGTCCATTAATTTTTGTGAACAATCTACAGGTCGCATTTATGATCCGATTTTGATGATATTTGGCACAGTTCACTTATTTGGTCCAAGGACGAACCCTATTGAAATTGGAGAAACTCGGTTCAGATTTAAAGATGCACCAAACTCCCATTACTTGTCCGATTGGGACAACATTTTGCACAGAGTACTAAATTAGGTCCAGACTGATGTCTGCGAATTTTTGTTAAAAGAGGTTCAGATTTAGATATAGCTCCCATATATAGTTTCGTCCGATTCTTTGTGAATGATACACCAAACTCCCAATATTTATCCCATTGGGACAAAATGTTACACAGAGTACTTAAATAGGTCCAGATTGATGTCTGCGAAGTTTGTTCAGATTTAGATATAGCTCCCATATATAGTTTCGTCCAATTTTTATGTGAATGATACACCAAACTCCCAATATTTGTCCCAATGGGACAAAATTTTGCATAGAGTACTGGATTGGGTCCAGATTGATATCTGCGAAGTCTTTTTTAAATTGGTTCAGATTTAGATATAGCTCCCATATATCGTTTCGTCCGATTTTTTTGAGAATGATACACCAAACTCCCAATATTTGTCCGTTGGGCAAAATTTTGCATAGCGAATGCAATTGAGGAAAAATGATGTGTGATAAAGTTTGTTGAAATCGGTTCAGATTTTGATATAGGTCTTATATATATTTTCGTTCGATTTTATGTAAATAGTGCACCGAAGGCCCTATGTTTGTTCGATTAACACTACATTTGGCAGATGGTATTAAATTTAAGTTAGAGTGATAACAAAAAAGTGGTATATTCAATTAGGTCCATGTGTATATATATAGCTCCCATACATAATTTTACTCCATTTCATACCAATTGTACACCAAAGAATCTGCCCGTTTGACATGTAATTGTTCATTGATTTCAGAATGGTATGTGTATGGGATTTTTTCAATTGGCTCAAATATCTATCCAGATATCATATTTAATTTCGCCCTATTCCATCTCAATGGTCCTCCAAAGATTTTATGTATGTTCTATGTGCAGAATATTGTAGATATTAGCATCTCTTGCATGTACCCAAGGTGGTGAAGGGTATCATATAGTCAGCCCCTTCCGACTTTTAAACTTTCCCTACCGGTTTGCGTTTCCCTTCGCATGGGAATTGAGAGTGTTTTCTTAAGATCACCCAATATCCTTAACCTTTTCAGTGTCAAAAAAATATTGTCGGAATAAAAATTTAAAATTTTGTATTCAAGGCACAGAATTTAGAAAAAATTTATTTTCACCCTCGGGCAGGTTCGTTTGTCTTTCAGCAAAAACAAAAACATCAATAGTAACGGTACGTAGGATAACCGAAAATCGCAAAGAAAGAGACTACTTTTAAATGTCGAATATATTCGACAAAAACACTGAAAGGGTTAATGGCTCGTCAATACGAATCTATTGGTATATGACTCCATATGTGCCCTATGTCTCGAACATGAAGAGTTTTTTGTTCACATTTTTAAAAATAAATCTTATTTTCAGCCCCTTATACCCTCCACCATAGTATGGAGGGTATATTAATTTTGTTTTCCCATTTGTAACTCGTCGAAATAATTATTTCCGACTATACGGTCCACGTTTAGACAAAGCTCCCATATAAGGGTATCCCCAAATTGTCCGTATTTGGGGGTTTTTGAGCGCGTTTTTCATCCGAATACGCTGACATTTGGTAAATTGGCTTTGGATTTGCACGAATAAAGTCTAGAATAATGTTTGTTAGTTTTCGTGAAAATCAGTTCAGATTTTTATATAGCTTCTATATATTTTTCTCCGATTTTAAGTAAGTGATGCACCAAATAGCCAAAAATGTGGCCGATAGACATAAAACGTACTGTAGCAAGTTTTCGGATCAGATTTAGATATAACTCCCATATATAGTTTCGTCGGATTTTGAGTAAATGGTCCACCAAAGGCACAAAGTTAAAACGATTGACACAAAACTTTGCACTACGTACTGAAGTTAGTGTAGTCCAATGTGTGTTAAGTTTTGTTGGAATCGGTTCAGATTTAGATATAGCTCCTATACATATTTCCCTCAGATTTTAAGTAAATGATACACCAAAGACCCAAAATATGACCGATAGGCATAAAACGTACTGAAATTAGTATAAACTAATCTGTGACAAATTTCGTTAAAATCGGTCTAGATATAGCTTCCATTAATTTTTTCGTCCGATTTAAAATAAATTTGACCCCAAACTCTTAATTTTTGTCATATTGCGGAACGTGTTTCACAGCGGACAAGGTTGAGTATACAATGATATATTTCTTTTTTGTAGAAATGCAGACTTAGTCCATATATTCGACCGACCTCATGTTTTTTTGGTTTCAAATCATTAACGAGTATCCGATTGAGATTTGCTTGAAATCGATTTACATAATTTTGTCTCATTCTCCGTCTGTCCATTATAATTTGTAAACACGATACCGGCCACCGTTATGGACCAATCTTCACGGAATTTTGAACGTAGGATGGGTTCTGGCCAATGAAGACCCCTATTGTTTTTGATAAAGATTGGTTAATATTTAGGGGATGAAATGGACCAAAAACTTAATTTTTGTCCGAAATTATGGCTCTAATATTTACATGGGGAAGGGGATCGGGCCCGTTTTGATAAAGATCGGTCAATATTTAGCGGGTCAAATGGACCCTGACTTTTGTGTTAAAAATTTGTATTCTGTGGCGTATATATTTTCCCTTGAAGGACATAGACCCGAGAAGTTAATAGTATATTCAAGAGGAGTGGCTGACCTTGAAATTGATGCCAATTATATGGTCGTACTAGCGGGACCCGTGGCGCTATATATGGGAGCTATATGTAAATCTGAACCGATTTTCATGAAACTTAGCACACATTATTATAGACGCAGTTCAGTACGCTATGCCAAATTTCGTTCAAATCAAAAGATGTATAGGGTCTTTGGTGCACCAATTAACTTAAACCGTATGAAAATATGTATGGGAGCTATATCTAAATCTGAACCGATTTTCACGAAACTTGGCACACATCATTCTAGACTTATTTCAGTACGCTATGCCAAAATTCGTGGAAATGAAAATATTTCCAGGGAATTTAGTGGACTATTTTTCTAAAATCGGGCGAAACTAAATATGGGAGCTATATCTAAGTCTAAACCGACACGAAACTTGGCACACATCATCCTAGACTTAATTCAGAACGCTGTGCCAAATTTCGTGTAAATCGAAACACATATAGGGACTTTAGCACACAATTTACCTTAAATCGGACAAAGATATATATGGGATGTATATCTAAATCTGAACCGATTTTCACGAAACTTAATTCTCATTCTAGACCTTATTCATTACGCTGTGCCAAATTTCGTGTAAATCGAAAGATTTATAGGGAAGTTGGTACACCATTTACCTCAAATCGGACGAAAATATATATGGGAGCTATATCTAAATCTCAACCGATTTTTCCCAATTTCAATAGGGTACGTTCTTGGGCCAAACAAATGAGCTGTGCCAAATTCCATGCAATTCGGATCATAAATGCGACCTGTACTTTGTTTACAATTTACAATAACATTGACAGACAGACGGACGGACATGCATAAATCGACTCAGAAAGTGATTCTATGCATTTTCTCAGAAGGAACCATGGGTCTATCTCGATTATTTTTTCCTGTTACAAACATATGCACAAAGACATAATAACCTATACAACCGTGTGGTGAAGGGTATACAAATAGTGGTATATCTGAGTTGATCCTATCCCAGTCTCTGACTTTTTCTGATGATAAAACGATTTAAAATTAAAATGCACACTAATCACTTAATTTTTTTTTTTTTTGAAATCCAAATTATATTTTGTTTGTTTTTGTTCAAAATAAATACGTTTTCACTAACTGAAAAAAATGGAAAATTATAATGTCAACCAATTTTTTTTCCAATTTTTTTCATATGTTTGTATTTCAAAATATGTATGTATGTCCTCATCGTTCGAAAATATATCCCCATCGGATGATGAGTATTTCTATCCATGTTACTAAACCATATTTTCAAGCCGCTATCTTAATATATACCCATAGAAAATATTCTACATATGTATGTACATTCTTTTAGATGTATGAATACTTTTGATCCTATTACTCCTCAGTTTTATCTAACCTATGCTACTTCCATGGGATCACTTGCCTTACTATGAACATTTTAGAAAAATCTGCTTAGTGGTTTTTGAGTCCACAAACAATATGTTTTCTATTTTCTACGTATAGATTTAAATGCAATGAGGTGTGGATTTCCCTTGTCCGCGGTCATGTTGTGTGGATGATGTGTATTTACACTCACGTTTCTCAGCAATAGTTTGAAGTCGGTATCTGTAACCGTACTTAAGATATACACAAATTACATGTTCATAATTTTTGAGGTATGATTACGTTCGATGCTATAACACCGCATCCTCGGAAAATCTAAGAAGTTTTTAAAGCATATGTTATTCCCAGGGCATGTTATGACGTTCTGTAAAAATCTCAGTAAAATCTTTTCAGTATTTTTAGAGTCTACAAACAAAATATTTTAAATTCTCAATATGCAGATTTTTAAAATGCTGTAAAAAGTGCATTTCCGTTGATCGTATCATGTTCATTTTTGAATTCGTTATTCAGGCAAATTTTGAAAACGGTATGTGTAACCGTTCTTGAGATAAACGCATATAACATGTTCAAAAATGTTGAGGTATGGTTACTATTGATGCTATAACTCCGCATTCACGCGGAATTTTAAAATTTGATATAGCCTATGTTACTTTCAGGGCATGCCCCGACATACAGTGTAAATATCATTAAGATCTGTTCAGCGGTTTTGGCGTCTATCGGTAACATACAAACAAACAAACAAATTTTTTTCTATTTTATATATATAGATGTACTCAGGTGTGGGAGTTACACTTAAATATTTACAGGTGCTTACGTACTGAGATATTATTTAGTAACCCATTACCACACTAGAAGGCGAAATATAGCGATGATCGCTTTGAAATTGTCCATAAGGATCTAGGTATGGTCAAGGACAACACCTTTAATTTTTGGTTATGATCAGATGGTTATAATACTTCATGTTAATCGGGCTCCAAATAATCAACGGGTGTCCGATGCAGTTTTGCTTTAAATCGATTTACATAATCTAGTCCCATTGTAAACAAACTATTCTATATCTGTCCAAATGAAAAAATAGTGTTGGTTGCTGAATGACATGTTTATGGATTGATCTAAGTCGGTTCAGATAACGATCATATAATTTAATCCGATTTCATGTAAATTGTGCAAAGACATTAAAATGACGTACCCGATTGTGAAGAACTTTTGTAAACCGTACTGAATTGAGTCTAGAATGATGTTTGTGAGTGGGTTAAATGGGTTTGATATATATATATATATATTGATTATATCCATTTATATGGGATTTGTAAATATTTTAAATATGTTATTCCTCCTTCCACCTCAACCTAGCAGCTATGCTGTAACTACAATTTTGAAGGAATTAATAAGCATTTTATTTAATTTTAATTAATTGAGAAATATATTCAAATAATTTTCATGAGAATAACAAAAATAGTAAAATTTTAACTGAGTAGTAAAAAACAAAAGTATTTAAGCTGCTTAACATTATTTAAAATTAAATTTTTAGGGGATGAGTTTTCCTTCGAAATGTTAACAATTTGCTGTTACGTATAATTCGCGTTATTTTATTAATTGCAGACCCTATTTAACTTAATTCAGACTTAAGGGGACCCCCTTCCATTCTCGATGTTAAAAAACTTTATTTAGTTTTTCGTGTTTATTTTTCAACATAGTTTGTGGTCAAAAATAGGCGATTTTCAAAAAAAAAAAAATTAATAATAAAAGTTTCGCCACTTGTTAATTGTTGTGCGAAGTCAATAATCCTAGTTCATACGGGAGCCAGTCATGTACTCTTTCTAACACCTTTGGAAAATTCATTTACCAGCCCATTTAAAATCTTAAAAATAAACCAGTGAGCGGAGCAGTATAGTCGGACGGGGCCGAACATATGATAGGATACCCTATGATATGATACCCTACACAACTTCGACGAAAATCTAACTTTCTTTGGTTCTATATTCTGAGCATGGACACTATTTCGCGATATTCGGTCCACTTCATCTCAAAATTATTATCTCATCATCGCCGAAAATTATAGGCGTTGTCCTTGACCATAACTGGAACATCATGGAACCTATCAAAGCAATCAGCTCTATATTGGCGCCCTCCAGTGTGGGCGCCAAATAAGCACCTGAAAATATGTACGTGTAACTCCCCCATCCGAGTACATACGACAATATAATTGGTATCAATTTAAAGGCCAACCTCTCCTCTTGGATATATTATCAACTTCTCGGGTCTATGTCCTTCAGGAGTAAATATATACGCTATATAATACAAATTTTGTAATTTTTCACACAAAAGTTTGACCCGCTAAATATTGACCAATCTTTATCAAAACAGGCATGCTTATTCTTTGGCCCGATCACCTTCTCTATGTAAAATTTCGCGATGTTCGGGCTATAATTGCGGCCTTTGGAGCGACCAGAAAAACCGACAAAATTTCGTGAAGATTGGTCCATAACTGTGGCCTGTATCGTGTTTACCAATTATAATGGACAGACGGACGGACGGACACACATGTCTAGATCGACTCAGCTAGTCGAGATATGACGATCGGTATACATAAAGGTGGGTCTAGGAACAATATTTCGCGGCGTTAGAAACTCTTGGGGCAGCACAAAGCTATAATACCCTGACAACATAGTTGTGTAGGGTATAAAAATCGTGAATGGGGGGTTCCCTTAAATAGATTTCCGTTGTGTTTATTTGTCCCGGTGATTCGTGAAAGTTTTCCCCTTGCTCTTCGTCTGTTTTTGTAATTTTCAAATGGCGTATAAAACAAACAGTGTGGACTCTGCACCTAAAGCGCGTCCACATCACTCCCTAAAGGGAGGAAATAACAATTTTGTACATTTTGAATTTATTTTCATGAAATCATCGAAAAAGACATTTTTTCTTCTTCATCTTCTTCTTTGACATTCCATTTCCTTCTTTAGCTATGCGTGCATTTGTTAAGTCCTAATTAAAAGTTTTCTTCTTGTTCTTCATCTGCTGCTGCTGTTTTCTTTGTTTGTTTGTTTAATTTCTTAGTCTGTGCGATTTGGCATTTTGCAGATAAACAAATCTCAGTAAACATTTGCCTTTGGAAGTTAATGTTGCCGTCTCTCAATGAGGCGATTGGTTTTTGTCGACAGCTATTTACAATACAGTTGGATTTTCTGTTTGTGTGTGTGTTTTAGATAATAATTACACTGGTATACTGGTTTGATCTGATTTTTAGTATTTTATCGGAAATTAGATTTTTATGTGTTTTCTATGAAATGATGGTGTAGGAAATCAGGTAAACAATTTACGCATTATTTTAGAGAGATCAAATTGGGTATAAAAAGCTAGAAAAAATTCCCTGATGTCGGGTTTAGACCTCGTATGTTTTTGAAGGCATCATTGTTAAATATATTGTGTCCAATATCGATTTCAGGCGAATTATAGATGGAAGGTCGGTAATCATACTGATCAGAAATTCTGACAGTAGTATATTAGGGTCTATTCCCAGCCTCTCAAACCCGAATAACATTTGGTATTGATCTACTTGCGAGCATCGCCTATTATGTTGTGCGACTCTGCACATTATTTTCACACTCGATATTGAGTATTGAAAATATAGCAATGTATACTATATAGGGTAACTAGAGATATGGAGATGTAAACTAGTGAACTTTGGATTTTGTCCTATATTTCATAGATTTTTTTTGGTGGTGTTTTGTTATCTTCTTCTTACTCCTGTTAATAGTGTTGTTGTGTATTTGGCTAAGATATTCGGATTACGAGAAAATTGTGTTGCGTTTGTTGATTTTATAAACTTTTGTTTGACTTTTTCTTCGTTTGTTTGTTTGCTCTGGCGTCAGAGGACATCATTCGACAAACAATGTGCAGTCGGCAAAGAATGCCCATCAGGCCCAGAAGCCAAAAACGCACACTTTTATAGAGCAATTTTTTCTATTTTCAAAATAACACGGACAAAAAAACAGCAGCAAAAGGTCCAACAGACTGAAAGCGACAACAGTTGTTGACACCCAAATTATTGCTGTGGGCGTTTGTTTAATAAACGTTTTATCCAATGTTATAGCTAAGATGTGGTCTGACCAGGCACATTTTCAAATTGTAGTAAAATAGTAGATCAAATTTTGTTAAGGTAATATAAATTCATATTTTGATTCGTTCGCAGTTAATTTTTGGATCAATACAACCGCCAATTTAATATTCTTATCCCAGTCAAATATTCTAAAGATTTACGAAATTGTTTCAGCCACCACAAAAAGAAAACTGTTGTTGAAAATTTAATTTGCAATTGTTGTTTATCTTGGTATTTGCTTTTTGTTGCTGCTTTTGCAGTCTGTTGTCGTTGACCTAAAACGAAAAATTATACCAAGCATTGGGTGAATACAATAAATTGAAATGAAATAAAAATCTGCAAAACAATATCAACGAACTTTGCTTGAAGGCATTCAGTAGAAATAAATTCGATTTTCTTTGTTGTTTTCGACTTTATTGCCCTCGAACAAAGTAACAAAATACCATGAAATCAATGAATATTTGAAAATGCAATCTTAAAGCGAAAGTTATTCAGAAATGAGGTTATATGTTATATAAATATAATTTAAAATGTTAAATACATTTTGATTAAAAAAACGTATTAAATTTATATAAATATATATATATATACTTCCTCAGCTAAAATTCTATGACGATCTCAGCATGTCCGTCAGTTCGCCTGTTGTAATCACTCTAGCGTCTAAACGAATTGAGAAAGATCACCAAAATTTTGTACAGAGTCGTCGTTTATATGCAAGCAGGTCAAGTTAGAATATAGTCCACGTTTAGGCATAGCTTCCATATGAGGGTACCCCCCAATTTTCGGTATTTTGGAGTTCTTGAGTGCGTTTTAAACCGAATTCTCTGAAATATAGTACCACAAAAAATTATAAATATAGGTCCACTTTTTCTGCTAGCCCCCATATAAGGGTACCCAAATTTTCCGTATTGTGCGAGTTTTGGTTGTATTTGCCGACCGAATTGGTAGTAATGTAGTACTTTGAGTTCTTATTGGGTAGCAAATCTCTCCAATAAAAATTATAAATATAGGTAAAGGGTACGACGATTTTCTGTATTCTGGTGTCCTTGAACGCATTTTTCAACCAAATTATTTTTAATTTAGTTTTTAGTAGTCGTATAATGTAATAAATTATTAATATTCCCATATAACCATATTTTTATACCCTTCACCACACTGTGGTACAGGGTATTATGTCTTTGTGCATATGTTTGTAACAGGCAAAATGAAACGAGATAGGCACATGATTCCTTTGATAATATGCATCGGATTCTGAGTCGATTTATGCATGTCCGCCCGCCCGCCTGTCCGTCCGTCTGTTGATGTTAAATTGTAAACAAAGTACAGGCCGCATTCATAAACCGATTTGGATGAAATTTGGCACAGCTCATTTATTTCGCCCTATTGAAATCGGTTCATATTTTAATATAGCTCCCATATATTCGTCAAAACCAAAGCCCCTATATTTTTTTTGGATTTGGACGAAAATTGGCATTGCGTACTGAATTAAGTCTAGAATGATGTCTGCTAAGTTTCGTGAAAATCGGTTCAGATTTAGATATAGCTCCGATATATATTTAAGTCCGATTTAAAGTAAATGGTGCACAAAAGTCCCTATATATCTTTCGATTTGCACGAAATGCGCCGTAGCGTACTGAATTGAGTCTTGAATGATGTGTGATAAGTTTCGTGAAAATCGGTTGAAATTTAAATATCGCTTAATTTATATATTTTCGTCCTATTTTATGTAAATGGTGTACCAAAGCCCCTATATATCTTTCGATTTGCACGCAATTTGGCATAGCGTACTGAATTGAGTTTATAATGATGTGTGCTAAGTTTCGTAAAAATCGATTGTCACGTTGCGTTTTGATGAAATTGGTGCAGATGCAGACACATAAAAATTTTCATAAAATGAAAACGGTCGT
Organism: Musca vetustissima; assembly: GCF_032173495.1. Taxonomy (NCBI): domain Eukaryota; kingdom Metazoa; phylum Arthropoda; class Insecta; order Diptera; family Muscidae; genus Musca; species Musca vetustissima. The sequence continues at coordinate 27,604 of NW_026886062.1, forward strand.
GTAAGAGTGCACGTGATTCCCTTTTGGCAGATGGTTTACATGGTTAACGGTATTTATTAAAAAAATTGTTGGAAATCTCTTCCAATACCAATGTGAATATCTACTCACTTTATAATTTTAAATGATGCATATTATAAATCTTCGAAAAATATCACGTGACCAATTTTCTCTGTATGAACATCAAATGAAGTGGAACAAAGAACAAGGCTTATAAACCTATAGTTTTGAATCCTGCCATTAACATTTGTAAAATATTGTCATATCAGCATAAATGAAAAAGAAGAAAATCAAGCACGTAATACTTTTACTCGAAACAAATACCTAACATATGAAAAAATGGGAGGACGATTTGGGATAATCCTCATTTTGTTGAGATCAAATATCTATTGGAAAATATATTAGAAAATTGTAATATGCTGTCAATATTCCCCACATTTTCTTTTTCGTATCATATAGGAAGGCTCAGCAAAAATTGGATTACACGCATTACTGAACAAACATCTCCATCATATTTTGCTGTTTGTTTTTGAGTTTGCCATCTTGAAAGCTCAACGATTTGTTATCCCTGTAAGTAGGTGGGGGCGAGGATGTTTAACTCTGACTTTGTACACAAAAACAAACAAATATAGGTTTTTTTTCGTGTTTCACTTTTTTGTTATTGTGCCAATATTATTAAGATGGAATTGTATGACATTCAAATAAATTGGTTTTTAAAATCCAACCGCTATCCTGTTTTGCGACTTTTTTCTAAACATAAAATTCGTTTTAGCCCATATCCAAAAATAGGTCCCTTTTCTGGTGTATTGGAAGGCAGAGCCTTAATAATTTAGTTATATTCAAATCTAAAAAGGCCAAACCATAAATAACTTATATTATGATATTCTAATGTTGTGGCAAAACTAAAGGGAGGATAGGAAAGGATACAAAATTTTACGAACAATGGGTTTTCTGGCTTCTAATAAAGCTTTCTATTTATCGACTGTAGAGGAATTGTATTCATGTAAATCGATTATACGCTTATATGAAATTCGTTTTTGAGCGAAAGTGGTGGCATTTTTGCATTCATTCATAATTATGGCAAATAAGGGTTTGAGGGTTATTTTCTCACAAAAAATCTACTTTCATCCCTCCCAGCCTATTTTTCTGTGTGCTATTCAATGTAACAAAAGAATGAAGTGGGCTTTTCCCCATTTTGGGTTTCATCCTGCCGTTCTACTGCCGTTTCAAATTTAAGTGTTATCCGGAAAAAGGTCAACCAGCAGCAGCAGTTGAACACAATACCAAAGCAGGAGCGAAGCAACAACGAATAGGATATGAAGGAATGAAATATGGCTTATTTATATGCTAAATTGGTTAATATTGTTATGGCGGTACAATAAAGTGCCTGCCAATAGGGTTTATGCTTGACTGCTAGCCATGATTGTAATAAAGGTGTTGGTGGTTTTGGCAATCAAATAACAATTGATTGGAAATAATTTATGTCATTTTAATTTATGGTAGAGTAAGTTGGCTACATTTTTAAATTAACCCGTAAGTTGCAAGGTAATTTTACATAATTGGGAGTTCAAGTTTCAATTAATATTTTATGGACACTTTTACTTGGGTAATAGTGGTTGTTGCATACACAAATATTTTCCAAAGGATTTTATTAAGTTTCCATTTCAAATATGTCCATGCCCTTCGCCATATGGTGGTCATTAAAAATACCTTAAATCATGGGTATTCTTATATTGGGTCTATGCCAAAACATGGATCTACACTGTAAATTGTCAGTAAATAGCTAAGTGACTATTTAGAAGACATCGAAAACTTTATTTGGAAGAAGTTCTTCAGTATTTCTCACTCCGACTCTCTCATGTGTTACCTGCCTTCTGGAACACACCTGGTGCATCCAACCTTGTGTAAAAGTGTTGCAGCCCAAGATGTTCTGTAGGAATACCTGCTATTCTGCTGATGCCCGTTCTGTTAACCATTAAGATTAGATTGGTGTTCCCTTTCTTGGGTCACCCCATAAATTATATTTTGTGTTTTTATACCCGTAGGTGATGATAAATACCGGCTCCGATTGGCATTAACATGGCGAAGCCCAGACTTATCTTGATCCTTCTTTGATTTCAATTGTGGGTACTGACCACCCCGCGGTGTCACCCTTTGAAATAGTGTGCTGATATGTGCCGCGAGTTCACCCATAAGGACTATAAGTTCACCCATAAGAACGACTATGAGGCGTCGGGTTAGTTGCCCACACTATGAAAACCCCCCTACTATGAAAATCAACCCTCAAATGTATAAAGGTCCACGATATGCACTTGGAATGTGCGCACGTTGTATAGAACAGGCGCAGTTTTCGCTTTGGTGGATGTACTCAAGAAGTAAAAAGCCGATGTTATTGCCTTACAGGAAATGCGATAGAAGGAGACAATTACGCACTGTGGCTAGTGCACTGGCTGTGAATCTATGGTTAACAGGAGAATAAAAGACCTCGTCTCCAGATTCACTCCAGTAGATGAGCGAATTGCTATTATCCATATAAAAGTGAAGTTCTTATACATAAGTCTTATTTGCGCCCATGCTACGACCGAAGACAAAGATGAGCAGACCCAAGACATATCTTATGACCGCTGCCCTGACCATGACATTAAAGATCTGCTAGGAGATTGTAATGCAAAAATCGGAAGGGAAAATATCTTTGGCCCCACCGTCGGAAAATTCAGCCTCCATGAAGAAACATCCGACAACGACATGAGGTTAATAGAATTCGCGGCGGCAATAAACATGGTAGTTAGCAGCACCAGATTCAAGCATCTCGATATATACAAGGTCACCTTGATTTATCCTGATCAAGCAACGAGAAGTCAAATTGACTATGTTGTGATAGACGGAAGGCATTCGTCCAGTGTTTTAAACGTTCGATCGATACGAGGAGCGATATCGATTTGGACCATTACCTTGTGGTAGCCAAGGTTTGCACCCGTCTTAGTGTAGCAGCAAAGGTGAGATCTAATGTAAGACGGAAACACGACGTCGAAAAGTTGCAAACACAACAGGTAGCCGAGGCCTAATCCGCTCCACATACCCATTTGCTTGACGATAGCAATTCTTGTCCCGACAGTAACATAGAAGCACAATGGCAAAGAATTGTCCACTCCCTACAAACTGCAGCAAAAGCAACACTTGGGTATCAAAAACCACCATCAAGAAACCCGTGGTACGGTCAGGAGTATCGTAACGCTACTGATGTGAAAAAACGTAGCATATAGGGCAACCCTGCAGACAGTAGCAACACGTAATGCGATGGAGAATTATTGGGAGAAATGGAGAGAGGAGGAACGTATTTTCAGAAAAAAGAAGAAAGAACAAGAAAAACGTGAGCGTGAGCAAATTTAGATGTCCGGAAATTTTACCAAAGAGTAATACACCAAACCGTAGGCTTTGGCTGTGGAGATGAAGACGGAAATCTGGTGACAAATACAGACTATTGTGCTAAAAAATTTTCAAATCACACTTTTACAATGAGAGCTACATTTTCTACTTCTACATTTTCAACATTGCAATTATTTATTAAAAACCAAATTTGATGTTCGTTTTCACTAATAAGGAAAATATTTATCAAGGCGGCATTGACATATTTCAAGCATTTTCTTAGATATGGGGGATGGTCCACATTTGACGCATGGTCCACATTACCCGAAGTTACTCTAGATTTTTGCAGCATGCTATGTTGTAAAATTTGCGCACATATTTTCCTCTGTTCTCTTTGTTTTCGTCGATCGCTGCAAAGTTGAGGTTGTGTCTATTGTACCTTCCATCATCTTCCTATTTCGTTCCGTCCGGTTAGTCTATTTGAGATTGCCAGTATTTACAAGAGATTACGATCCATCTATAGTCTTCTGGATACTTCTTCACTTCTTCTATCATCTTAATAGCCTTTTCGGTCCATTATTCTAAAGCCGTTATGTTGGTCTTACATGCATTTTCCGACTCCTTTATCGAGTTCGTGTCCCGGTCGTATTTGAGTGTTGCGTTAAAACTGCTCATTCCGAGTGGTTCTTGAACTCATATCCGTTTTTGCAGTTGGCTGCGTAGCAAGACACTCGACAACTGATTCAGGTTGACGACGGAGCTTGACCTGCAGGTACATCAACGAGAACTGCCGGTACTGGATTATTTTAGCCATGTACCATAACTTAATTCTTTGGTTCTTGCATCTTGGTTTTTAAGGGAATACTTCCGAAGTCAATTTTGGTCTGCTGGGACAAAGTCCTGTAGGTTGGTGGATTAGTATGATCATACACCTTCCCCGTATTCGTCTCCTGGAAAGGCGTACGGTAGGATTGCCAGTCTCCTACCGGGCGCCTTTCCATCTCAATCTCAAGATTTTTCTTCCAATTTTTCTTTTCTGGTGCCCAAGATTTGTTGTGGGCATGTGGTGAAGTAAAATTATTGGAAAAAATTATTTTACCCACCAGAAATTCGGAATGAATAAAACCTTTCAATTACCCTAAACAAATCAAGTTAAAATATGGACCTTTATTGAGAATTTTCTGTGCAGAATTTTTTTTTACCCACACATAAACTTGAAATGCCAAATTAAAACCATTTCAGCGGCTAAAAACTTTAAAATACCGAAAATGTGCATATCCGTTATATACGGGCAAAAAAAAATTAAGAATCCGGTATGAAAAATTGTAGGCCTGCAGTTGGGGCCTTGTATAAAGCTGACGAAACATTTGCCGTCACTGATGATTCCGTTCCCTGTGAGTGTCTCTCAGTATTAAAGCTGGAGTTCTCCTGTACCAGTTACTTCAAACCACACGATTATCTATAAATGATTTACATTTTTATAAACATATCCAATCCTCTCTGATTTCCAGATTATTTATGTTATTGCAATAATTGCGATTTATATTTTTTTCTGGAATTTCAACCTGCAATTGCTTACCTGAAATTTGATCAGCGGTCTATAGTAAAGTTATTAATTAAAAATATTCAATGTTTATTTATTTTAACAAAGTGAATCACTCGAAACAGAAACCAAATACCTAAAGCCACAGAAGTTTTTTTTTTTGAAATTGAAATATGAATTTGGAGTTTCGAAGAATTGAAAGTGCTATTCGCAAAACTAACACAGTTTTTGGTGGTGGTGGTTTAACCAACTATTTCAAAAAGATTTCTGACTGCCATGGTAGTACACATATGCATATACAAATGTATGTATGTATAGATGGACATACATATGCAAAGTTATCACATAAATACATGCCAGTTGAAAACCATACACACACATATATATATATATATATATATATGTGTGTGTGTGTGTGTGTATGAAATACATATAAATGTGAAAGTCATTTTTAGAATTTGTTTCCCGATTTTTTTCACTTTTGGTTGAAAAACATCAAAACAACGAAGTCCAGCCTAAAGGCATGAGGAGAAATCGTTTATTGTATCCCAACGCCCGCTCGTGTATGTGAATATAGAATTGTGATTACCTTTGTGTATCATCAAAACATTCATAGCCAACGGAAGCTATCACAGAGCAAATTCATACATACAATCATATGTATAACTTCTACATACACATACATACGCGATGTGTTTGTTTGGTGTTTTTCGCGTTAGTGGCATATTGCCACAAAAATATTTTTTTCTTTTCACTGTAATTTTATTATTGGTGGAATTTCCATTTTTCATTAAATTCACACATACACAATCTCACTCAGATTCACCTACAATTGAATTACGTAGCCCTAGGTAAATGGTTGTGTACTTTTAAATGTTTACGTATGTGAGTGTGTATGTGTGTGTGTGGTTGGAGTGTTGGGGATATGCATCTGTTTGATTCGCCCCACATGGTAACAAACACCAGAATATATGGATGAAAAATAAAATGTGAAACAAAAATCACATATGGGGGACTATTTTCCAGACGATGATTGCTTCTTTCACAAATTTATATGTGACACTAGGTAACAAACTGCATTCGAAATATATGTTACCCACACCAAATGGTATGATATGTTAGTGTATATATATAAAACTGTTTTTGTCGAATTTGATAAGCACTTCATACCAAAATATTATTTTTTGCCCGCATTTTGTTATAACCTCCATAGCGGTTCGACGTATTTTGATGGCTGTAGCTGCTAAATTTTCTATCTGTAATTTGACAGTCGAATATATAATAGGAGCAATATTTTCTTCAAAGAGAACCCCTACGAAATTCTCAATATAGGACCAATTGAACTTTATGCATACGTTTAATTATTCCTATTATATTTAGTAGACAGACTCGTAATTATCTTAAAATATCGATGTACACATTCCATCTGTCTATTATCTTAATATATAAACCAGTAAGGAAAGTAGTAAAGTCGGACGGGGCCGACTATATGGTACCCTTCACCACTATAGGTATATTAAAAAGGACTATTAACATGAAATTGTATGAAACAAAATATGTGCTATTTATCTAAATGTGAATCTACCTAGATCTATCCATAAAGTATGTAAATCGACTTCAAACAAATATTGGGCTATGTCTGTACTTCTAGAAAACGCAACTACGTATTTCTATGCTCAATTTTGTAAGTTGTGCAAAATTTGATGTCAATCTGACTACATGAGGAGTTTGATACCCAATTTACTTGAAACCGGGAGAAAATATATATAGCAGCTCTACCCAAATATTAAGCAATTGCAAACAAACATGCCACAGGTTAGGTTATAGTAATTTCAGAACGTTTTGTTCCCATCAGCCTATTGGTTCCTTGGTGCGTCAAATTCTTAAAATCAATCTATAATAAAAGGGAGCTATATCTAAATCTGGACCGATTTTTACGAAACAAGGCAGACATCACTCTAGGCTCAATTCAGTAGGTTATGCCAAATTTCGTGCAAATCGAAAGATATATAGGGACTTTGGGGCACCATTTACATGAAATCGGACGAAACTATATATGGGAGCTATATCTAAATCTGGACCGATTTTCACGAAACTTGGCAGACATCACTCTAGGCTCAATTCAGTACGTTATGCCAAATTTCGTGCAAATCGAAAGATATATAGGGACTTTTGTGCACCATTTACATTAAATCGGACGAAAATATATATTGGAGCTATATCTAAGTCTTGACCGATTTTCTCGAAACTTGGCAGACATCACTCTAGGCTTAATTCAGTACGTTATGCCAAATTTCGTGCAAATCGAAAGATATATTGGGACTTTGGGGCACCATTAACATGAAATCGGACGAAACTATATATGGGAGCTATATCTAAATCTGGACCGATTTTCTCGAAACTTGGCGGACATCACTCTAGGCTTAATTCAGTACGTTATGCCAAATTTCGTACAAATCGAAAGATATATTGGGACTTTGGGGCACCATTTACATGAAATCGGACGAAACTATATATGGGAACTAAACTTGGCGGACATAATTCTAGACCTAAATGATTAGGCTGTACCAAATTTCGTGCCAATCAAAAGATATGTAGGGACCGTTTACATTAAATCGGCTAAATATATACATATATGGGAGCTATAACTAAATCTGAACCGATTTTTCCCAATTTCAATAGGGTTCGTCCTTGGGCCGAATAAGTGACCTATGCCAAATTTCATCCAATTCGGATCATAAATGCGAACTGTACTTACAATTTAACATGCACAGACAGACAGACGGACAGACGGACGGACGTACATGCATAAATCGATTTAGAAAGTGATTCTATGCATATTCTCAAAAGGAACCATGTGTCTATCTCGTTTCCTTTTGCCTGTTACAAACATATGCACAAAGACATAATACCCTGTACCACAGTGTGGCTTAGTGTTAAGTGAGTGACTGACAGATCATCGCCCAGACGAAACGGCTAAAGCTAGAGTCTTAAAATTTTGAGTGTGGGTTTTTGTTGGTGTGTAGGCGTGAGATAAAGTTCGGTTTTTGGAAAATCGAACTATAAGGGTACGGAAAGTACTAAAATGTACCAAATATGGTACCCTTTGTATTAGGCGAACGGGAAGAGCTAAAATGAAATTTGGATGTGTGTCACTGATGGAAAGTTAGAAAGATGTGCAAAAGGGGTTTTGGAAATTCGACCTATAAGTGTACTAAAATTTACTAAATTTAGTTCTAATTGTATATATATTAAACATACAGTGGTGGTCACAGAATTAAAACATTTACTGTGGTAAACATTTTTTGATCAACCCTCGATTCGTTTGAAGTATTTTTGAAATTTTTTAATTCAGAACACTTCGATATACTGCAATTAAGAGAATTAGTGAAAATAGAAAATTATTGCATGCAATTTCCCATAAATAACGGTTTTTATGAAAATACATCGATTTTGAAGTGGCCATATAATTAAAACATTGTGTGATTTTTTTACTTTACTGCATTTTTTGAAAATATTTTTAAAAAAGCGCTTTAATTTAGTTAAATTATGGAAACTGAGCACTGATAGAATCATTTGCAGATGAAAATATCTGAAAAAATCTGTAAAATCTATCAAAATTGCCAAAAGTTGGTACAGTACACCTAACATTCAGAAAACACCCTTATTATAGAAAATAAAGGTCCGAATGCACTAAAAATTGCTAGAATTAGTAAAAAACAATTAACATTCTGAAAATGAATAAATATTTGAAATAAAAACTCAAAAAATGGGAATTAACCTAAAGGAACGATTCAATTTCAATAGCCTTTACTAAAGAAGGCCGGAATATTTTTGCAGTATGTGAGAAAATATCGATTGATATTGGTATTTATTATATCAAATCGATTGTTCGAGTAGTGCAGAATATATTTCATCAAAAAATATATCAGTCACAACAGAACGTACAGAATTCAAGGCCTATGTTGACGAGTAAAGGTTTCTGGCACACAGCAGCATTTTTGATGTTCAACACAACTCTTCAAATATTTGTCAAAGTGTAAATTTTTTCCTAATTTGTTACTAAAATAGATTAAGTGGAAGTTATTCTCTTCATAAAATATTATTTTGGAAAAATATTGTCATGTTCAATATATTTTAAGGGTCAAGAGTTGGCCATCAATCATGCTGCTGTGTGCCAGAAACCAATAATCCTCAACATAGGCCTTGATATCTGTACGTTCTGTTGTGACTGATATATTTTTTGATGAAATATATTCTACACTTCAACAAAATTTGATATAATAAATAAATATCAACATATTTTCTCACATACTGCAAAAATATTCCGGCCTTCTTTAGTAAAGGCTATTGAAATTGAATCGTTCCTTTAGGTTAAAATTTTTTGAGTTTTTATTTCAAATATTTATTCATTTTGAGAATGTTAATTGTTTTTTTCTAATTCTAGCAATTTTTAGTGCAGTATATCAAAGTGTTCTGAATTAAAAAAAAAAATCAAAAATACCTCCAACGAATCGAGGGCTATCACAAAATGTTTACCACAGTAAATGTTTTAATTCTGTGACCACCACTGTATATATCTTGAATGTTGAAATTTTACGAAAATGGGTTATGACATTCGAACTTATGTGTATATAAAGTACAAAATTGTACTAAATTTGGTACTATTTACATTCAGTTGAGTGTGTTGAGATGGAATGATAATTAGAAATTAGAAGCACAGCACGGAATTAGAGCACAGGATTGAGGTAGCTTTAAAAAAATCGTACTTATTTGTACGAAAAGTATTAAATGGTACTAAATTTGGTGCAAGTTGGATTTAGGTGAACAGATAGAGCTGGAGTCTTCAAATTGGGAATTAAAATGGCTGTTGGATTGTAAGATTGTTGTAGTTTAGGAAATTCGTACTTATTGGTACGAAAGATAGTACCTATGGTACTAAATTTAGTACAATTTGGGTTTTGCTTGCAGGGATAGAAGTGAAAACTTGAAATTTGGAATTGAGGTTTCTGTTGAAGATTGAGCTATAGAGACATGTTTGGAAATTCGTATTTATGTGTACGAAAAGTATTAAACGGCACTAGATTTGTTACAATTTGTATTTGTGTGAACGAAGAGAGCTGGAAACCTAAAATTTGGACTAATGGTTGATGTATGAGATGTGGAAGCATAGTACTTATGTGTACTAAATGGTACAATACTGAATATTGGAATTAAAATTACTATTGAAATGGAGGATTGACATAGTTTAGGAATTTTTGATTAAAGAAACAAAATGTACTAAATGGTACCAAAAAATTTACAAATTGTTTTTGTGTGAACGGATAGGGCTGAGATTCTGAAATTTTGAATCAATATTACTGTTGGATTGTAGAATTGAGATATTTCGGTAGTTTTGAAAATTCGTCATTATGTGTACTAAATGGTTCGAAATTTGATTAGAGTTAACGGATAGAGATGGTAAAATTAAATTTGGAATGAAAATTGCAGAATTAAGGAAGTATTGGAATATCGTACTTATGGACACCAGAAGCTCTAAATGGTACTAAATATGGTACAAATCGTTTTGTGTGAGCGGGAATCCTAAAATTTGGACTTAAAAATAAGGTTGGAGTGTAAGATGAGACATGGAGTTAGTTTTAAAAATGCGTAATTATGTGTACTAAATGGTACTAAGTTTAGTACAATTTAGATTTGAGTGAAAGGATAGAGATGGATGGATTTGAAAATAAAATTACTCTTATAGGAAAGGATTGAGACAGTGTTGGAAATTCGAACTCATATGTACGAAAAGTATTAAATGGTACTAAATATGGTGCAAGTTGTATCTATGTGAACGGATAGGGCCAGGGTTTAAAATGCTAACGCCAAAATAGCAAAAACACAGAAAATTGCCGCACTGTTAACTAAATTCATCCTCAAAATATGCAGCATAGCCAAGCACAACTGCAACAAATATCAATGCATTACGAAAAATTTTAACAAGCAAAACTAAAGCTTCTTGATTTTGTCAGCAGCTACAAAATAGCAATGAACAACTACAACATAATTGCCAACGCGACTAACAACCAAAGCTTACAATGAAGACCAAGCACCTTGGCTGTGGCTGCTTAGCAAGATTTTTAGCAAACAAAACCCGAGCATTTTTCGATTTCAGTGTTGTCCATTGAAATTATATAAATTATATGAGATAATAAAAAATCGCAATTATGATAATTTAATTTTTTCGAACAATTACAATGATTAATACTTGCTAAAGGTTTTTATTTAATTTAATATATAATTTAGTTTTTAGTACTATTATTCACAGTTTTTAATTGCGATTTGACAACTTTAAATTAAATAACAACACACTAATTTCTGCGTTGGCAACACACTAACATAAAAACAACAATCGGCTGATTTTTCGTCGGCAGCGAAATATGAATATGTAGTCGTACTGCCGATTAGTCATAACAAAAAAAGCTCGCATGTGAAATACGTGCTTAACACGAATTGCGAACTAAAAAAGCTAGCCGTTTGCTGATTTAGTCAATATTTTTTAGCAGTAGAAGTTTAGAGCTAATGCTAATATTTTTTGATGCTGCATTTTAAACCCTGGATAGGGCTGTTATCCTGAAATTTATGAATAAAATTACTGTTTCAGTGTGGAATTGAGGCAGTTTTAGAAACTCGTACTTATGTCTACGAAATGTAATAAATGGTACTAAATTTGTTGGTGAACGGATGGAGCTGAAATCCTTAAATGTTGATTTAAGGTTATTACTGGAGTGCATGATTGAGGAATTTTTGGAAATTCGTACTTCGGGTACGACAAGCACAAAATTTGGTACAATTTAGACTTTGGTTAATGGGTAGAACTCGAATCCTGAACGTTGCAACTTAGGTTACTCTGGGACTGAAGGAAAAGTACAGAATGGTACCAAATATGTACAATAGTGAACAGATAGAACTGAAATTCTTAAATTACGATTGAAACTCGGGATCAACAGACAAGGATAAAATAAAATATGAATTGCAAGATAAATCTAAACCCAGAGAAAATGGCAACATTTAGTAAACCCTCCTTATTAGTTATATCCTCATGATAAAGTATATTTGGGGTACCTTCATATAGTCATCTTCGAACTTGTTCTACCAGCAGAAAAAATACAACTATATTCAAAATTTCAGTACCCTATCTTGATTCTTTCGGATCAAGAATGTTTACATCTTATTGAGTCGGAAATGAGTATTTTTCGATGAGTTACAAACGGAGTGACCAAATTAATTTACCTTCCGTTCTATGGTGGGTGATAAATCTATTTAATTGGATGTAATTTGCTACTCTAGTTGTCAATCAATAGATCTTCATCACGTCGTATATTGATTAAAATTGTACACGTACCCCTCAGTTCATAGAGCCTCCGCCATTCTTGTTTTGAGCAGGCTTTCCGGGTTAGGTGTACATTTGTTTGCAGCACCTCAAAATAAATAGTCGAATATCCCATAGATTCTTGACTAAAATAATATTCTCAGTCCAATTAGCCATTGGTGTTGAAAACACAATACCGTTCTGCATATTTAAGAGAGAGAGAGAGAGAGGTTTTTTTATGAAAAAAATATTGCATAAAGGTCATATTTTGATGCAGCTTCTAAATAGCGCTACAGATTATAGGTATCTTGATAGTCTTACTCATTTTCCATTCGAAAATGTTGTAATATCTCCTTCCGGCTTTTCTGGAGGGCAAACAATTTCTTCGCAAGTAAATTTAAGACACCATATAAAGGTGTCACCTTCTTTTAAGTATTTCCATGGCATTTTGTGGTTTTGATGAGTAGGAAATTTATTTGCAGACATTTATCAATAGATGTTCATCTTATGACAGAGTTACGTTTCCTATTTAAGGTTTGTTGGTAGTTCTAGCTTCGTTTTTTCATCGGATGCTGACGGGCACATTTCAGATTTTCAGAGCATAATGGAGCACTTGGTCTCTGTTCTCGTTGACCACACATTTGATTTTAGATGTAGAATGAGGGACGAAACCTATTTTACGGTTTGGTGTTCACGCAATATCGAATGTGGCAGGGTGAATACCTATCTCTATTTATGGCAAAACAACACCTGCACAAATTTTAAACTTTCCAATGGGCATGTTAGATGGAGAGTGCAACAGTGTGATTAATTGTATGTATTTATATCCTACAGCACCCTGTGATACAGAATATTCGTCTTTGATATTTCCATTGTTATTTTTGAAGATATACAAAAGGCTGCATTGAGTACAGAATGACATGCAGCATGTTTTGTTGAAATTGGTTCGGATTTAAGTATAGGTCCCATTTTTTGTTGTTGTTTTGAACGACGTTTTCCTTACGGCTTTATTGCACACTTTGAGCAAATCTTCCCACATCGAAGCCACGTATTTCGAATTTTTTTTACAAATCCAATCACACATACCACACTAATATACCATCACAAGATTAATTAACCTTAAATTCAAAATTCATGTCATCACCTCAAATAACACATTTACTTATTTTACAAATTCTAAGCTTGAAAAAAACGGAACAAAATTCCCTTATGTGTAATAAAATATTTGCTTACCAGTGTCAGTTTGTTATTTACCACTCGGCATATAACAAAACAACAACAACAGCGGCAACAGAAAGAGTAAACATAAAATTGGCTTTAACAATTTTAATTGCTGGTATCAACATGTTTTCACTGGCTTTTGTATGTGGTAATAAAATTTGAATGAAAATTCCGAGCATTTATGTTGTCATTGTACAAGCCAAAATCATGTTAACCAACCAACCGCCCACACACACACACACACCAGTCGATAGGATTGAATTTTAAGACACGAAACATTTTCTGGTTAATTTAAGCAGATTTTTCACACTTCTAAGAAATTCATTTAAGTTTTGCCATGAATAGGTGCGGACGACAGGCGATGGTCATTAAACTTCTTCTAAGAATGGGTCATTTAACACTTAACCACCTCCGGGCATACAATAATCTGTATTTCTTAACAGAGGCTTAGGAATGGGGTGGGAAAGCACACGGCATGCAACTTTGAAAGTCATCAGCTAGAGTTAAAATGTCAATACACCCTGCCATATAAGGGCAAACAGTCATTGACCATGAATAGAGACAAACCGGAGGGTGGTATAAGTAATGTAAATCATTGCGTAAATTCCTTTGGTGTAAAGATTTATTACGTCCATTGGTTTAGGCAGAGTATGGGAGAATTACGTTGAATATTAAAGTAGGAATTGGAATATTTGATATAGAATTTTAAATATGAAAATATACATTTACATTACTGGTTATAACAACACAAACATAATTAGACGACCTTAAAAAAAAATTAGAAAAAAAGTCCTGAATTTCGTCCGGGTTAAATTTAATAATTTTTTCAGTGTATATGTGGTGAATAAAGTTATTGGAAATCAGGGATGGTCCGTGTGACGAATTTTTAGGTTTTCGACTGTCAAAAAGGTGTAAACGTCGAAAACGTCATATACCTGTACAAAATGTAATAAATGTAGTAAACGTCATTTATTTCAATATTATCGGCATATAAAGTTGTTTTCAAGAATATATATTATTTTTACATATATCAAACTATTCCTTGCTAGAACTGATAAAAATTTTAAATTTTTTTGAGAAGAAAATTTTTAAAATTATTTATGGATTTGAGTAAAGCATGCGTAATTTCCAAATTAATGAATGGAAATAGCTATTTGGTCAAAAACCTAATGGATTTGGGTAGGTTTCCGACGTTTCTGACGTATGTATTGGAAATACATTTATTACATTTTACACATTTATTACATTTACTACATTTATTACATTTTATACAGGTATATGACGTTTTCGACGTTTACACCTTTTTGGCTGTCGAAAACCTTAAAATTCGTTATACGGACCATCCCTGGTGTATACACTTTGACACGGTTAAAATGGTTCTAGACCCTATGTTTCTTTGAACCAGAAAATTTTGATTTCATCCAAACTTTGGCCCTTTTGACCTTTTTGGCTGTCGAAAACCTTAAAATTCTCATACGGACCATCCCTGGTGTATACACTTTGACACGGTTAAAATGGTTCTAGACCCTATGTTTCTTTGAACCAGAAAATTTTGATTTCATCCAAACTTTGGCCCAAACGCGGAACAAATTTCATACCCATTTTAATATAAAAGCAGTAATGAAAGTAGTAAAATCGGACTGGGCCGACTACATGATACCATTCACAACTTTTGGTATATATACATATGCATCCGAAAAGACGTCGCCTTTTTGAAGGAATTTTGACATGAAATTGAAAGAAGTTAAATATGTGATTTTTATGTTTTTCTCGAACCTATGCTAAATTTCATTTCTTTTGGGTAAGTTTAGAGTCATTTGCGCGCAGTGAGACAGATTTGTGTAAATCGATTTAAAGCAAACTTGACACACGCTATTCGGTATGATGCACTGTTCAAAATTTAATCTCAATCCATTGATATATGGAAGCTTCGATATATCTATATCTGAACCGATTTCAAGCAACCCTGCCAGATATTAATTTATATTAACTTCAGTATGTTGTGTCAATCGGCCTAGCTATTCATCTTTAGTGCACAATTTACTTTAAATCGGACGAAAATATATGTAGGAGGTGTACACATCATTCTAAACTTAATTCAATACGCTATGCCAAAATTGGTACAAATCGAATGATTTTCACGCACTTTGGTCCACCATTCACATAAAATCGGTCGAAACTAATATGGAAGCTATATCTAAATCTGAACCCGAAACTTAGCACACATCATTCTAGACCTAATTCAATAGGCTATACCAAATTTCGTGTAAATCGAAAGATATATAGGGACTTTGGTACACCATTTACCTAAAATCGGGCGAAACTATATATGGGAGCTATAAAAATCTGAACCGATTTTCATGAAACTTAGCACACGTCATTCTAGACTTAATTCAATACACTATGTAAAAATTCGTGCAAATCGGGCGAAACTATATATGAAAGCTATATCAAAATCTGAACAGATTTTTACGAAACTTTGCACACATAATTCTAGACCTAATTCAGTACCAAATTTCGCGCAAATCGGAAGATATATAGGGACTTTGGTACACCATTTACCTAAAAACTATATATGAGAGCTATATAAATCTGAACCGATTTTAACGAAACTTAGCACACATAATTCCAGACTTAATTCAATACACCATGTAAAAATTCGTGCAAATCAAATGATTTTCAGGGACGTTGGTGCACCATTTACATAAAATCGGCCCAAACTATATATGGGAGCTATATCTAAATCTGAACCGATTTTCACTAAACATAGCACACATCTTTTTAGACCTAATTCAGTAGGCTATACCAAATTTCGTGCAAATCGAAAGATATATAGGGACTTTGGTACACCATTTACCTCAAATCGGACGAAAATATATATGGGAGCTATATCTAAATCTGAACCGATTTTTCCCAATTTGAATAGGTTTTGTCCTTGGGCCAAATAAGTGAGCTGTGCCAAACTTCATCCAAATCGGATCATAAATGCGTCCTGTACTTTACAATTTAACATCGGATATGCATAAATCGACTCAGAAAGTGATTCCATGCATATTCTCAAAAGGAACCATGTTACAAACATATGCACAAAGACATAATACCCTGTACCACAGTGTGGTGAAGGGTATAAAAAGGGGGTTATATGGGGACTACCCCAAAAAGGGAGTGAATGTTAATAATTTTTTGTAGGGAAATTTGTTACCATATACGACTACAAAGTACCAAATTTCAGCGAATTCGGTTGAAAAACGTGCTCAAGAACCTCAAAATAGCGAAAATTTGGGGTACACTTATATGGGGGCTAACAGACCTACATTTAAAATTTTTAATGGAGATATTTGGCACCCAATAGGAACCAAATGTACCAAAATTCAGCGAATTCGGTTGAAAAACGCACTCAAGAACCCCAAAATACCGACATTTGTGTGGTACCATTATATGGGGGCTACAAGAAAAAATGGACCTATATTTATAATTTTTAGTGAAGAGACCTATATGTATAATTTTTTGCGGAGAAATTGGGTACCAAATAGCAACTCAATATACCAAATTTCAGCGAATTCGGTTGAAAAACGCGCTCAAGAACCCCAAATTACTGAAAATTTGGGGGTACCCTTATATGGGAACTATGCCTAAACATGGACCGATATATCCCATCTTCGAACTTGACCTGCCTGCAGACAAAAGACGACTCTGTGCAAAATTTTGGCGATCTATCTCATCTCGTTTAGAAGCTAGAGTGATTACAACAGACGGACGGACAGACGGACATGCTTAGATCTTCTTAGAATTTTACGCTGATCAAGAATATATGTACTTTATATGTCGGAAATGATTATTTCGATGAGTTACGAACGGAAAAACAAAATTAATATATATGGTGGAAGGTATAAAAATATTTATTGTAAAATTTCAAACAAATACAGTGCCCAGATTCTTTGCTCAGGTATTGCTCTACTCTACGCTACACTACGTGAATTTATGTGCCATAAAGGCAGACGAGATGAATTTGACAGAACAACTTTGTGACAATTTTCGACTATAGCAGGTTCGAAAATGCAGTCAATTGGCCCACTTCTTTTTGCGTCACACCTACAAAACTTTGAAGGCCTACAATTGATAATAATTTTATTTAATGTTATATTTTTATCAAATTTTAATAATTTTATTGTTTTTTTAACATTCAGCGTGTGTAATCAGAATAAAATTCCATCTACTTACTGAAAAAAATTGTGGCAGACTCATCTCTCAAAGACATGGTTGTGAAAGTCGCTCAAAATGACGTAATATTGCTTTTGGGAATTTGTGTAGATTGCTTCAAATCTGTCCAGAAGTGCAGTTCTCTTCCATAATGTTGCTCGATTTAATACAAATGATATACCAAACCAGTAAGAAAAGTTCAAATATCGGACTTGCCGACTATATGATACCCTTCACCACTTTGGATACATACAGAGACAGCCATATGTACAAATTTCCTGTTGATATAACCAGTTGCCCTAAATTTGTCGATAAACGAAACAGACATAATATCTTTAAATAACCACAACAAATACATAATACTATGTACCATTGTGTGGTGAAAGGTATAAAAACTATAGCCACCATATAATGTTTCCTCCCAAATTTGTGCGATTTGTTAGCGTTATGTTTGTAACAGGCAAAAGAAAAAGAAATAGACCCATATGTGTTCGTCCAATTTTTAGCAAATGGTACACCAAAGAGTCTAATTTAGGCCGATTGGCAAAAAATTTTGGAAAACGTACTAAAGTTTGTATAGGCTAACATGTGTCAAGTTTTATTGAAATCGGTATACGTTAAATATAGCTCCCATATATATTTTCACATAATTTTAAGTAAATGGTGCACCAAAGTGTTAAATTGTGTCCGATTGACACAACGCAACGTATATAGACGCAACTGTCCGTCAACGTGTTAACTATATTTACAATTTTTAATGGAGACATTTGCTACCCAATAAGAATTTATGTCCTTCTCTCTGTTGTAATAGCCATCAAGAATATAATACGTTATGGGGTCGGAAATGATTTTTTTCGATGAGTTATAAACGGAAAATAAACTTAATATACTATGTTGGAGGTTCACATATAGACATACTAAATTTAATTTAGTCCAATTTCATGTCAATGTTCCTTCAAAAATGCGAGCTCTGTTAGGATGCCTATCTTGAATATAGCCAAAGTGGTAGAGGGAATCATATAGTCGGCCCCGCCCGACTTTACTAATTTCCTAGCTGGTTATATCCAATTAGGCAATCATTTAGAATTTCACTGTAAAATTTCTCAATATTGGTCTACTTTTTAGTGTAACCGGCCCGACCGAAGTTAACAACCCTTTACTTGTTTGTAGCCAAGTTCGAACATGTGTTACACCGATTCTCATTTCGATATAGTTCACATATCACAGTACACAATGTTATATAGCACCCGATTTCCGGGGAAATTTTACTTAACTTTAATTTTTTCCTGTAAATGTGTTACACATTTTAGCCGCATTTTACAACGGCTGTAATTCCGCATTCTGGATTCTTGGATGTTAATATATATATATATATATATATATTTGGTTGATGCGCGCAAAAGTTATAGTTTTGGGCGTAAGGAAAACATTTTAAAATTACGCCGTTTATTATATTGGCTAAAAACGTTGATATATATCTCCCTCCGTAAAATAAGAATATGAATATATTATAATAATCGCGAAAAAGTTGCACATCATCGCGAAATGTGAGAAAAATAATAAAAATATAGGAGATAACGTTAATATTTTCATTATATTTATGAAATGTATCATCCTAAAAATTAATTTAAAAATATTTACATAATCCAAATACCACGATGAATCAAATGATATCAAAATCACACAAGTCTGTGTAGCGGTTTGTAAATTACATCCACAACAAAACAAGATATAGAGGAAAAATATTTGTTTTTGGTTCGAAGAAATAATGTCATCATATTTATTTTTTAATTTTATACAAGAAATTTCATAAAACAATGTTGGGGTTATTCTTCTATTTTACCCGAATTTCGCCGAAAAATTGCCATACAGTAGATATTGGATATAAGAACATCTCATATAAGAAAAAATCGCATATAAGAAAGATTATCAAAAACATCGAGCTTATACTTTCTTATATCCGATAATTCCATATAAGAAAAAACGCATATAAGAAAGAAATCTACGTTTTCTGAGTTTCTTATATCCGATATCCACTGTATATAAAAATAATCACTTCATGTGTATATGTATACACCTTGCGGATTGCACCAAGACCCTTCCGATGAATCTTGGGGTTCTGTAAGTAGAAATAAATCTTAAACTAAAACTATATTATGAAATATACATTTTAAGTTGCGTCTAAATCGCGTAATTATCAAAATCATTTGATGCGCATGCGGTTTCCAGGAAGTATTGAAGTTTATCTTCCAATCCATGCATATTTTGCAAAATTTCATTTGACGGCTAAGATGTACTATATGTTGCATTGAAGTACCCAAAAACTCATAAAATGCCATTAACGCGCATCCGATTTCGGCGGGTACCCTAAAAAATACATCGATCTATATCAATTTCAATGTGGTCCATTAAAAACCATGGATGTGCCAGCTTACACTCTTTTTTAGATAAATTGGGTACATCTCTCTTTCGGTTGAAGTTTTTAAAGTTCTCTTTTCGAAAAAGATCAAAATCCGTATGAGGTCATTTACTGAAGCGGAAATGATCCACAGAAAATACACTTAAATCCGCGATATTTTCAGAAACACTTTTTTTTCCAAATTTCGTGTTTTTAGAAGGCCAGTTCCCGCCGTTCTAATTGATAGATTTTCACGAAGAAGATTTTATATCATCCGAAACGTAAAAAACCTTACTGATCGCGGGTACCCGTATCATTCAGTTGACAGGTCTACAAATCCGACCCGAAAATTAGTTTTTTTAGAAAATTTATCGCACAAAATGTTCACCTGTGCATACTACATACACAAAATATATATCAAATTACTCAGATTCGTGACTACAATAATCTTATAAACGGTTTTTAGAAATTCCTGTATGCGTATTAAAGCTAGAAGTAGAATTCAAAAAACACTCAAAATCGAGCTTCAAAATGTCAGCATAATTTAAAGGTAGATGCAGTTAAAATTTTGAAAAATGATATATAAGGGGCGTAGTCCCCATTTTGTTGGCTTCTAGTTTTACTTTGACACGAAGACAGTGAAATGAGTAGCTTAATCACAAATCGATAGAGAACATAAAAAAACTGGTTCGCATCAACTTGTTTTTACACATTTTTATACCCTTCACCACACTGTGGTACAGGGTATTATGTCTTTGTGCATATGTTTGTAACAGGCAAAAATAATCGAGATAGACCCATGGTTCCTTTTGAGAATATGCATAGAATCTCTTTCTGAGTCGATTTACGCATGTCCGTCCATCCGTCCGTCCGTTTGTCTGTCTGTCCGTCCGTCTGTAGATGTTAAATTGTAAACAAAGTACAGGTCGCATTTATGATCCAATTTGGATGAAATTTGGCACAGGTCACTTAATTGGCCCAAGGACGAACCCTATTGAAATTGGAGAAAATCGGTTCACGTTTAGGCGTTTAGGAATTTTGGAATTTGTTTAGGTAAATGGTGCACCAAGTGGTGGTCATAACAAAATTGAGCGTAAGTGTGGATGAGCGTAACTGTGTGAGTTTGATTGTGATTTGTTCAGGGTGCTGTGCTCAGGGTTTTTTGGACCAAATAGTAGTTTTTATGGGAGGTTACCGGACGAGATGGTTTGGCAAAAACCGCTTAAGATGTGATATTTTGATTAGTCTCTTTAATCGTAAAGAAATGTTTATACACTTATTAGCTTTAAGACTATGTAAATAATAACCACTCTAATATGTTGTCCCTTTCTAGTTTAGTTATGAATGTGGTTTGTATTGAGGTATTTCTAAGTTATTGCTTTGATTTGGATGGTGCAGTCTGTGGGAAACCCATAGATTATTATATTTCAAAAGGGTACTTTCAGAGCAGAATTGGTTAACATACAAAATTAAATTCTAGACAAATGTAATTCGAAAATAGATGTAACATTATTTTTGACCGGAAGGAATCATAAGTGAAGAATGTACAGGCATGGAACAAAAAGCTTGAAAATATTGGTATGTTTGGATTACCTTCGTGCATGACCTTTCACTATATGCTATTTGGGCATAAAATGATTATTTTGAGAAATTACAAGCATAACAATATATATTGCTAAGGTATTTATTCATTTTCAAAATTAACTCATTTTGCAATTTAACAACATCAATGATTTTTGTCGTGTGTCTGTGACTGTGTTTAATTTAACATATAATGGCAAATTTATTATTATTAGCTATTATTATTATTATTTTTGCCATTATTGTTCATTGACTTTGAGTATGAGCTCAAGTGCATATCCACGGCTCATTTCATCTGTGTTCATTGTCAAATCAATAAAACGTTTGTTTTTTTCACATTGCTTTGTTTCCTCCATTATTGTCGACATTTTAATTTATGAAAAGAAGTGCGAGAAGGGCTGGCTGGCTGGCTGACTGGTAGGCAGACAGACGGGCATGTGAGTTCGATTGTCGACTATTGTTGTCATAAATAAAGTGCAAATGATGCGTTGGAAATGGATTTAATTTAATGTGAAATATTTGAATGAAAGGCAACACTGTATTTAAATTCATTTGTAATTGAAAATTCGAAGAAAGTGATTTTAAATTTATGGAAAATAAATAGAGGATGGTGTAAATATGTTAGTTCATGGCGGACGAATTTATTTAAGTTTTTCAAAGAATTTTGTGATATATGCGATATAATTGTGTTTGAAATTTTAATATCTCAATTTGTACTAATACTCTAAAAAATATTTAACACGTTACGACCCGCACTAGTTACTAATCGCTATAAATTACAATTATATTTCATAACTATACACTAGACAACTATTTTGCGAAGGTATTTTAATTCTGTGGGACCCAAATAATTTGTAACGCTGTCCTATGACCGCGTTACGGATGATATTTATGATACTAACACCATGAACATTTACATGGGAATGGATATGGACGAATAAGTTTACATATTTGCAACCGTCGTGAAAACGTTAAAGCCTAATTCTGGTGTTGAAATGGGATATATGTGGAGCTATATACATATATGGACCTAATTGAGCAACCGTGTTATATACCATTTGGTATTCTGCATCACCGTGCGTTCTCCACAATTTTATCTCGTGTATATCGAACAGACGGTACATAAAATCAGACGAAAATATATATGTGAGCTATATCTAAATCTTATCCGATTTCAACAAAACTTCACGGGCATCAAAGTGGATCTAAGTCAGTACGGTGTGCAAAATTTTGTATTAATCGCACAAATATTGGGAGTTTGGTGCATCCTTTACAAAAATCGGAGGAAACTTTATTTAGGAGCTATATATAAATCTGAACCGATTCCAACAAAACTTCGCATACAACAATGCACACTAAATTCATTATGGTGTGCAAAACGTTGTCTCAATCGGATGAATATTGACGTTTTGGTGCTTCATTTACATAAAATCGGACGAAACTATATATGGGAGCTATATCTAAATCTTCACCCATCGTGCGAATATTTTCGCGAATATTTTCGCGATAATATTCGACATTTATTCTGAATCCACGGTCGATTAATATGAGCGGAGGGCGACCACCGGCTTGAGTTCTTGTGGCCAACCGAAGGTGCACATTTTCAGCTGACCTCTTTGGCAAGAAAACATGATCATTTTGTTTATTTACAAACTGCTGGACAACGAATGTTTTCTCATAGGAGAAAACCAAATTCGGCAGTTCACCACTTTCGACCAAGCGAAGCAACTTTGAGTCTATTATCTTTCTGTTGCGATGTAGGTACTTGCACTTATTGGAATTTCAATGGCTTTACCCCGAGTTCATTTTTCAATATTTGCCGAATGGAATATTGCGATATGTTCAACTGACGAGCCATTTTTCGGCCATTGCGACGCGGATTTCGATCAAGTCGCTTCATTACTTTTCGAACAATTTCTGCAGTTCTGCTAATGTTGCTGATGTTTTCCGTTCACTTCCTTGACGTCGGGCTACGCTACCAGTATCACGATAAAGATAGTACAAGACACAAATGCAGGAGTTCTCTAATAATAGCCACTTGTGATTTTCCAGCCAAATATAAAGAATTATAGTGAGATTCAATTCAAAAAAAAAAAAAAAAAACCGCTATATCTGTAAAACTAACAAGTCGATTGTTAATGTTCCTCACAAAAAATAGGAACTACATCGACATAATATAAAACATCGATAATTGGTCTTTGATATACATCAGTTCAATTCTGAAAGACAATCATAACAGAATGACCTTTGAAATCGATGATACAAAATTGTCCTTCCTGCCTTCGAAATTTATTTAGCCATGAATCATTATAACCTGCTAACTGTCTTGTAAACATTTCTGTTATATTGAGGTCGACAAAACAAAGTAAACTCCTGACCTTCATACAAATCCATAACCTCCAAGCCTTTGTTCAGCAAATTTACCATTTACCATAAAGATTTAATTAAAACCATTATTTATAAGAATACACAAATTATTTCATTACGCGGCTCCAACCGACTTTTGCAACTTTGTCTCAAGTTTTCGCCAGTGATTTGTTGGGCGAATTATCTGCCACTTGTATCAATACTAGTATTACCAGAAAGAACACTTAAATTTAAACAGAACACAATTAAAATGTCAAGTCGTAACTTACGGTTTATTCTCGTATTTGGAGAACTGGTTTTATTTCCCCGAATAAAAGAAGAAACACTCAGAACACTAAGTGACATTCATTTAGCGTGCGTATTCTTAGAATCTTCATTCTTTACGGCTTTTGTAGAGCAGAGAAAGTTTATTGGCTGTTCGTTCACAAATAAAAGCATGAATTTCAATTAATTTTCTTGTTGTTGTTATTGTTGTACGCTTATACAATAATTATTCACTACAAATACTGAGTAACAATAATTCCATTTGGCCTTTACTTCCCCTACCGCTCCATAACAATTGGCAATTATGCTGCTGCTATTGTTGTTGTTATTGTAGTGTTTGTGAAAATGACTTTGTTATTTCCTTTACAACCAACCAACCTACCAGCCAGCTAGTCAGCCAACCAACAAACGAACCAAGTTGGCAATCCTTATAATTTGTTTAAAAGATTTTCACTTGGCGATAAGGAGTTGTAAGCCGCAACACTCATCCTGAGCCGCAACTACTCCTTGTTAGCCCCCTTCCAGTCGTTGTTCACTGAATGTGGTGAATTTATTTGCTGTTTTGTATAGTTTTATGTGAAATTTGTCATTGTCGCAACAAAATAATTTCAGTTTATGCGGTTTGCCTTTAACAACCCAAAAGCAAGGAGAGAGGAAGCGAACAAAAAACGACGCACTTTAAAACAGAGCAACCAAATGAAAGAATAACCGGAACCTCACGAAAATACCCAAACAATTACAATACCACCAAAAGTAACAGCAGCAGCGGCAAAAAAAAAACGACAGCCACAGCCGGGCACGACAACAAATGAAGCAAACTCCCTGGGTATGTCAGACATGGGTGTATTTGTTCAACATGCCACACAATTATGCGGTTCATATGCATGGCATACCGTCATGCCGCCGCACGCCACCACATGCACACAAATGTTTTTTACGATTTCAGGATATAATTCGGGATATAGTCCATGTCATAACATTTCGCTATATCTGAATTTTTGAGTGTATGGGTGTGTGTGTGTGTGTGCATTTGAGTATGTGTGAACGCGAATATGTTGCCTGACTGGGATCTGGTTGCGTGTATCTGAGTGCTACAATAAAACTAAAGATGACAAATGTTTCTGAAACACTTTAACAAGGAAATTATGTGAACAAATTTCAAAGATGCGGAAAATACATTTACGAACAAGTGCTGTTGTTGTTGCTGTTGTACACTTTACCATGAATATAAATTATTATAAATTATTACCGCAACATTTATAATTGCGACAATTTAAATGACTTTATGTGTTCGTGTATATGATGGTGAAAATATGTTGATGCTAAGCGAATCTGTGACAGATAGTTTTTAAGTTTTCTTTATTTCCCTTCATATACAAATTATACAAACGCAGTTCGCAAAGAGGTCATATATGAGTTTATGTATTTCAGAAGATTCAATCATATTTTCGAAATGGATTAATCTAAAAAAGAAAAAATTTTTAGACATGAGCCTATTATATAACAATAAACAACGGCGCGACGCTATGCACCGATTTTTCTGAACTTGTATGGGAAGATTTGTCCTATATTGTCCCATTTCGGCTCCAACTATTTCCATCGTACAAAATGGTAAGAAGGTAACATCAGGCCTGGCTTGACATCCATTTGATTCCTGTGAATGATCTCTCGGTTAGGCCTCATGATATGTATTTAAGTTGAACGTTAACAGGGGTTTTTAAATAGGTTCGTTTGCTACAAAGGCAAAACTATTTTTATAATCCATAACTGCTATAATTCAACAAAATTGGAAAATAAATTACGAATTATGCCTTGCTCAGAGGATTCAAATGCGTTAAGTTTCTAACAATTCCAATGCTTATCGAGTTATGAAAGTTAAATCAGAAATCAATTTTAATATCTAGTTCTGAGAATTATGCAAGTGGGCCTGTCCAGCCATAATGAATATTGACACACTATGTGGAGAGTGCATATTAACAACGTTGATGACTGTACAAGTGATTTTTATCGGCCTAGAAACCGCAAAAAAACAAGTGAAAAAGCGTTAAGTTCGGCCGGCCCGAACTTTGGATACCCTCCACCAAAGTTATACATACCAAAAAGTGGGCATATACCGATAATTCTACAAACCGATTTATGTAACCCACTATGTACACTAAATATGCCTAAAGGGGGACCATTATTGGTTACATAGTGTAGGAAATCGTGAATATTTGGGGATATCATTATCATTAATTAATGACGGTATATGCAAATTTTTGAAGCCAATATTTTAATTGTCTATCTCAATTCTTTCCTTCAGGATGTATCACTATATTGAGGAGACGCGTAAATATCTGCCGATATATTTCATTATAGTCATGTTTGAATTTTTTTATCACAATATCTTTAGAAGGCGAAATGCTTGCAACAGATGGCTAAATAGTCTTTGTAGGGTAAAAATTGACGGAACAAATCATTTAACTATTTTAATATAAAACAAGTGAAAAAGCGTTAAGTTCGGCCGGGCTGAACTTTGGATACCCTCCACCATAGATATACTGACAGGTATTTGAAATGAAAATGTAGGGAAAATACAATAAACAATAATGTGAATCATGTCCCAGAAAATTTAGATTTCATCCAACCTGTGCCTATCTTATTATTTCTTCCAAACATAGTTCAGGTTCGAAGATGTGGACTATCGGTCCACTCCTTCTGATACCTCCCACACAGGGGCTAAGCCTAAATGCGGGTTATAGTTCATGTATAGTTCATTATAGAACCTTATGTTCTAGCTTTATCTCGATATCCTCCGCAGGTTAAATTATTACGACAGACTCTTGGAACAAAACCCAAAACGCGGAAGAAATTAGATAAGTACTTTAATATAAAAAAAGGTTTATATGGGGACTACCCCAAAAAGGGGGCGAATATAAATAATTTTTGGTAGGGAGATTTGTTACCATATACGACTACAAAATACCAAATTGCAGCGAATTCGGTTGAAAAACGCGCTCAAGAACCCCAAAATACCGAATATTGGGGATACCCTTATATGGGGACTACCCGAAAAAATGGACCTATATTCATAATTTTTTGTGGAGAAATTTGGTACCTATTAAGAACTCAAAATACTAAATTACAGCCAATTCGGTGGAAAAATACGATCAAAACCCCCAAAATACTGAAAATTAGGAGGTGCCGTTATATGGGGGCTACCAGAAAAAGTGGACCTTTACTCGTAATTTTTTGTGGAGACATTTAGTACCCGATAACAACCCAACGTACCAAATTTCAGCGAATTTGGTTGAAAAACACGATAAAAAACACCAAAATACCGAAAATTTGGGGGTACCCTTCTATGGGAGCTATGCCCAAACGTGGACCGATATATCCCATCTTTGAACTTGACCTGCCTGCAGACAAAAGACAACCCTATGCAAAATTTCAGCACCCTATCTCAATTCCTTCAGAAGATAGCGTGATTACAACAGACGGACGCGCAGACGGACGGACATGGCTAGATCGTCTTAGAATTTTACCCTGATCAAGAATATATATACTTTATAGGGTCGGAAATGAATATTTCAATGAGTTACAAACGGAATGACAAAATAAATATACCCTCCGTACTATGGTGGAGGGTATAATAAAAATAAAAAATTAGATCGGAACAAGATTTGATAAAGCTACAATAGAATGGGTATTGAAATGTTCACCCTCTCGTTAATACACAACCAAATTCTATGAAAATTGGCTGATTACATCTTATTAGGTATTTAAAGAAATTCTCAAAAACTAGATTGGAACTAAATGTGGTATACCGCCCACATAATGAGTATTGAACTTTGCACACCTTTCGCATATAAAAACCGCTAATCTTCAACCAAATTTGATCAAATATGACAGTTTACTTCTTATTAGGCCTATAAAACATTTAAAGAAAAACAGTATAGATCGGACTAAAATTTGGTATAACTCTTATACAAAAGGTCTTGGAAAAATCAGGGTTTTGGCCTATAAAATTATTAGTTCTGGTTGCAATTTAGCTGTTAGTTCACGTTTCAGAATACCTGCTATACAAAGAACACAATTAAAACCAGTAAGGAAAGTAGTAAAGTCGGACGGGGCCGACTATATGATACCCTTCACCACTATGGGTATATTAAACAGGACTATTAACATGAAATTGGATGAAATAAAATATGTGATATTTATCTAAATGAGAATCTACCTAGATCTATCCATAAAGTATGTAAATCGTCTTCAAACAAATATAAATAGGTCATCCGTTGGGCTATGTCTGTACTTCTAGAAAACGCAACTACGTAATTCTATGCTCAATTTTGTAAGATGTGCAAAATTTGATGTTAATTTGACTAACATGAGCAGTTTGATGCCCAATTTATTTGAAATATATATTGAAGCTCTATCCAAATATTAAGCGATTTGAAACAAACTTGTCACAGGTTAGGTTGTACTAATTTCAGAAAGTTTTGTTCCTATCAGCCTATAGGTTCCTTGGTGCGTCAATTACTTAAAATCAATCTATAATAAAAGATAGCTATATCTAAATCTGGACCGATTTTCACGAAAAAAGCAGACATCACTCTAGGCTCAATTCAGTACGTTATGCCAAATTTCGTGCAAATCGAAAAATATATAGCGACTTTGGAGCACATTTTACATGAAAGCGGACGAAACTATATATGGGAGCTATATAGAAATCTGGACCGATTTTCTCGAAACTTGGCAGACATCACTCTAGGCTCATTTCAGTACGTTATGCCAAATCTCGTGCAAATCGAAGGATATATAGGGACTTTGGTGCACCATTTATAAGAAATCGGACGAAACTATATAAAGGAGCTATATATAAATCAGCACCGATTTTCTCGAAACTTGGCAGACATCACTCTAGGCTTAATTCAGTACGTTATGCCAAATTTTGTGCAAATCGAAAGATATATAGCGACTTTGGTGCACCATTTAGATGAAATCGGACGAAACTGTATATGGGAGCTATATCTAAATCTGGACCGATCTTCTCGAAACTTGGCAGACATCATTCTGGACCTAATTCAGTACTCTGTGCTAAAGTTCGTGCAATTCGAAAAATATATAGGGACTTTGGTGCACCATTTACATGAAATCGGACGAAACTATATATGGGAGGTATTTCTAAATCTGAACCGATCTTCTCAAAACTTGGCAGACACCACTCTAGGCTCAATTCAGTACGTTATGCCAAATTTGGTGCAAATCGAAGGATATATAGGGATTTTGGTGCACCATTTACATGAAATCGGACGAAACTATATATGGGAGCTATATCTAAATCTGGACCGATTTTCACGAAACTAGGCAGACATCATTCTAGACCTAAATGATTAGGCTGTACCAAATTTCGTGCAAATCGAAAGATATATAGGGACCGTTTACATTAAATCGGTTAAATATATTGTTACGTTCTTGGGTTTTACTAAATCCCGTGTAGACGTTGTTTTATTTCCCGATACAATTCGTACCAAATAAAACGCAGGTTCTTTCGGATTACGATTATTACAATGATTTTATTCACACAACTTTACTTTGCACTTTACCTTACACGACGGTTTCAATTCGCGATCTGATTCACAACTGACTCACTGCCTTTCCATTCCCTCTATTTATATGAGCCCTGCCTGTCGCTACAGAAGTTTCTAGACGATCTGGTAACACCTAGATCACGAACAATCTACCAATGCAACAAACACATTGAGTAACAATAACAACAACGAACTTACTGAGTGAACAATAACAACAACAAACTTGAGTAAACAAACTTACAATAACAACAACACATATACAGGCGAGGGAATAACAAAGAAAGAGGAATAACAACAACACATATACAGGCGAGGGAATAACAAAGAAAGAGGAATAACAACAACACATATACAGGCGAGGGAATAACAAAGAAAGGGGAATGACGTTTAACAATAATTGTACGACAATAACAAAATAGAAAATGAAAGAGGAAATGGAAGGATGTAGAAAAATCTATACAGTGGTTGTTGTTGTGAAGTTATTCAAATAAACTGCGTAGTAGAAATTTACGTTACAATTCAAATTCTTAAATTAACGGAATTCATCTAAATTAACTTAAATCTAAAGTTATATTCGTAACATTGCCCCCCGCTTAAGCCTGTTCGTCCCGAATAGGCACAGTTCCCGTTCCGTAGGGGGTCAGCCGCTCCAAATGTACAACTTTCATCTTCGACCTGGGACTGTCGCTCCTCTGGATGCGATAAACGACGTCATTTATTTTCGTGACAATCTTGTAGGGTCCTTCCCAGTGCGTTTGCAATTTGGGGCATAGTCCTTTCTTTCGTTGTGGGTTGAACAATAGTACCAGTTGCCCTTCTTGAAACCCATCGGTATTTGCCGCTCGATCGTACCTTGCCTTCATGCGGTTGCTAACCATTTTTATTCGATGTCGGACTGCATCGTGGACTTTACTAAAAGAGTTTTGGCTGTCTTCATCTTGGTTCACATCGTCGTTTGGGGTAGCACCGAATATCAAATCGCCAGGTAGCTTTAATTCATTTCCGAACAGAACTTTGGCTGGGGTCCGGGATGTGGAATCATGAATGGCCGATCTATAAGCCAATAAAAACTTTGGAATATGCTCATCCCAGTCTCGTTGGCCACTGTCCACCACTTTCCGTAGATGTTCTTCAAGGGTGCGATTGAATCTTTCCACCATGCCATCTGATTGTGGATGTAGGGGCGTCGTTCTGGTTTTCTTAATTCCGTAGGAGTCACACATTTCCTTGAAGATCGCTGATTCAAAATTCCTACCCTGATCGGAATGAACCTCAGATGGAACACCATAGCGACAAATCCAATTTTTGCTGAACACATCCACAATTGTCCTGGCTTCTTGATTTGGGATAGCATAAACCTCCGGCCATTTACTGAAGTAATCCATGACCACTAAGACATACCGGTTCCCAGAGTCGCTTGTGGGGAACGGTCCAGCTACATCCATTGCGATTCTTTCAAAAGGGGCTCCTGAATTATACTGCTGCATGTAGCCTCGACTCTTCCGTGTTGGACCTTTAGCCCTTATGCACCTTTCACAATTGGCGATCCAGTCGGCAATGGATTTTTGACAGCCGACCCAGTAGAATCTCTGTTTCACCTTTTCAGCGGTCTTTGCTATGCCAAGATGTCCTCCACTTGGCCCATCGTGAAACTCCGACAAGACATCTCTTATTTTGGAGTCTGGGACGACGATCAAGTTCCGGTGAGATTTACCGTCCTCACTTTCCCATTTGCGATATAGGCAGCCATCTTTTATAAGTAGGCTGTCCCACTGGGCCCAATATGATTTTAAAAGAGGACTTTCGGAGGTAATTTCTTTACGACTAGGTCGCTTGCCCGTTTCAATGGCCGAAATTACTTTGCCCAGAATGGGATCTCTTCGTTGTTCCGCCGACCAATCTTCTCCCGACTCAAACTGCAATCGTCGGACATCCACGATATTCTCTTTGCACTCAGCCTTTGAGCAGTGGCTGTATTCTACCTTGCATGGCCGACGAGACAGGGCATCAGCATTACCGTGTTTTCCGCCTTCTCTGTGCTCGAGTCTGTTTAACGGGGACTCATTGGTGGACTGTTGAGCCATTCTTCTACCATCTTTCGTTGGAGGTGGTGACGATGACCTGGATCGTTTGCGCTTAGCTCTGCATTCGCGCGCAATATGACCTGCTTTATCGCAGTTGTAGCATCTAACCCTGTGCTTAGTCATCCCTACAAACTTTGTTTCTTCTATTACCCGCCTCATGGCGTCCTTGATCAAGTTAACGAGAGATTTGTGTTCGCAACATTCGGTCTCCAGTTGGCGAATCTTGTGGGTCTGGGGCTTAACAATTATTCTTGCCGTCTCTTGGGCAAGGGCAAACGACACAGTTTCGGCAAACGACGCTTTTGGTGACGCATATGTTGCACATTTAATCTCAGGGTCACGTATGCCATTCACAAAGGTTTCGATTTTCATACGGTCCAGCAATGGGTGATTCTCTCCTGGATACGCCATTAGCACCAAACGTTCCACCTCAGCTGCAAAGTCTTGTAGCGTCTCGTTTGCCCTCTGTACTTTTCCCCTTAGTTCCATAAGGTAGATGTTTTGTTTATGTTCGCCACCGTACTTACGTTCCAGTGCAGCAATAACATCTTCATAGTTGCTTCTAGAAGCGACAGGAATACTCTGTATAACATCAGCAGCACTGCCCTTCAATGCCAGAAGTAGTGCAACCGCTTTGTCGCTGTCGTTCCACGAATTTCTAGAAGCCACTGTCTCGAACTGTAACTTGAAAACATTGAATGACGTAGAGCCGTCGAATACAGGAGGTTTGATTTTTAGTGTGTTATCAGGAACTCGCACCGGACCACCTTTGATTTCCAGTTCCGACATTTTCTTCTCCAGATTCGTAAACCTGTGGTCGTGGGCCAGAAATTTCTCATCCACAGACAGAATCTTCTCGTCAACCGACTGCACTTTCTGATCCAACTCTTTAATTTGGATCTCCACGGTTTCCACTCTCCTTCCAATAACTTCTGTAATGTTTTCGAGTTTCTCGTTCATTACTCTCGAATTTTCGTCAAACATTCTACAATTCTCTGCCTTGAGTTCATCTAACTTTCTGGAATTCTCTTCGAACATACGTCTCGTGTTTTCTTCTAACTTTCTGGAATTCTCTTCGCTTCTTCTGGAATTTTCCTCAAACTTTCTGGCATTCTCTTCGAACATTCTAGCCAGCATTTCTCTCAAATCGTCAACCCTGGCAGCTACTGACGAGACTTCCCCGCCGTTGGATTCGCCCATTTCCGATAAATCCACTTCATCCTTGCTGTCAAACTCATATGTATCGATGTTCATACCACGGCGCTCGAACTCATCCAACAGACGTTTTTGTAGCTCAGCCTTGTTGCCAGTAGAGGACAATTCCAATTTATTGAGCTCCTTCTTCAAGTCTTCCACTCGTAGATCCTTAAACTTCATCGTAGTATTATCGTAATCCCACTTCTGACACCAATTGTTACGTTCTTGGGTTTTACTAAATCCCGTGTAGACGTTGTTTTATTTCCCGATACAATTCGTACCAAATAAAACGCAGGTTCTTTCGGATTACGATTATTACAATGATTTTATTCACACAACTTTACTTTGCACTTTACCTTACACGACGGTTTCAATTCGCGATCTGATTCACAACTGACTCACTGCCTTTCCATTCCCTCTATTTATATGAGCCCTGCCTGTCGCTACAGAAGTTTCTAGACGATCTGGTAACACCTAGATCACGAACAATCTACCAATGCAACAAACACATTGAGTAACAATAACAACAACGAACTTACTGAGTGAACAATAACAACAACAAACTTGAGTAAACAAACTTACAATAACAACAACACATATACAGGCGAGGGAATAACAAAGAAAGAGGAATAACAACAACACATATACAGGCGAGGGAATAACAAAGAAAGAGGAATAACAACAACACATATACAGGCGAGGGAATAACAAAGAAAGGGGAATGACGTTTAACAATAATTGTACGACAATAACAAAATAGAAAATGAAAGAGGAAATGGAAGGATGTAGAAAAATCTATACAGTGGTTGTTGTTGTGAAGTTATTCAAATAAACTGCGTAGTAGAAATTTACGTTACAATTCAAATTCTTAAATTAACGGAATTCATCTAAATTAACTTAAATCTAAAGTTATATTCGTAACAATATATATGGGAGCTATATCTAAATCTGAACCGATTTTTCCCAATTTCAATAGGGTTCGTCCTTGGGCCGAATAAGTGACCTATGCCAAATTTCATCCAATTCGGATCATAAATGCGACCTAGATATAGCGACTTTTGTGCCCCATTTCGGACAAAAATCGGACGAAAATATATATGGGAGCTATATCTTAATCTGAACCGATTATCACGAAACTTGGCAGACATCACTCTAGTCTCAATTCAGTACGTTATGCCAAATTTCGTGCACATTGAAAGATATATAGGGACTTTGGTGCACCACTTACATAAAATCGGACGAAACTATATATGGGAGCTATATCTAAATCTGAACCGATTTTCTTGAATTTCAATAGGGTTCGCCCAGGAGCCAAATAAGTGACTTATGCCAAATTTCATCCAAATCGGATAATAAATGCGACCTATACTTTTTTACAATTTAACATCTACAGACAGACGGACGGACATGCTTAAATCGGCTCAGAAAGTGATTCTATGAATATTCTCAAAAGGAAGCATGTGTCTGTCTCCTTTCCTTTTGCCTGTTACAAACATATGCACAAAGTAATTACACTAACGTCCGCTGTTTTTCATTTCTCCATTGTCATCACATATTGGAATAAAAATTGTGTATAATGAAAAAATTATTGACATTATGATTTTTACATTTTGTCAGTTTGTAAAAAAAACATTTCAATTTTGAAACTTTTTTGAATTTTAATAATTCTACAACTATTGGAGAAAATGACTATGAATTCAATAAAAGTATGCATATATGAGATGAATCTAAAATGGAAATGCGGGTTGTGGATTCAAAGTTTTAAAAACTGAAATCTGTGGGGGGTTTTCATCCTAGATGACATGAAAACAAAATGTGTCCATTACCAGAAATTAAGTTTAGTTGACCAAACTGATATGGCTAAACTTGATCTAGGTTTCTTAAAAATACTAAGATATCTGCAGCTAAGACTAATAATCCATTTAGTAATGCATTCTTTTAAAACCCTTTTAAGGCAATGAAACAATTAAAGATACAAAATTCAAACTTAACTAGGATTATACAGCTGGGATCTATGTTATTATATTATTCAGGGAGAGAGAAAGGCATGCCAACCATATGAGAAACAGCTGCGTATACAGACATAAATATTGAATATTGAAGAAAATATATTGGTGTGTAGTACTATTACAACTAATTAAAACACGTCAAGCCAATTTTGTTTTCAATATTACCACTGTTAGTCAAAGATTATTAATCTATTGAATCGAATCAAATATACTAATCCATTAACCTGCTGCTACTGTAAAAACTTTTCTACGTGAACTATCCTATGTCAATCACTATAGTAGGGGTAGCGAAGTGCCACGGGTTCGGCTAGTTTTGTTTATGAACTGTTGCCGACATATAAAATACTGCAACAGAATGTATAATTATTTGGCAATTTATGATAGTAAACGAAGTTGTTATAAAGATAATCGAAAATTTATCTTGAAAAGTTTCCCCAAAGATAAAAAATCGACTTCGAGTTTTAGACTTTTCAATACAAAAAGTCGATTATTTGGTGCACCATGAAGTCGGTCGAAAAAATAAACACGAGCCATATGTAAATCTGAGCCGATTTCAACTAAAGTTGATACTTAGCTTTTGGAAAATTTTAAATCGGACGAAAATATATGTGGGAGCTCTACCATAATCTGAACCGATTTTAACAAAACTTGATACACGATTGCCTATACTAACTTTGGTCTTTAGTTTTGGGCCTTTGGTGCACCATATTATTATACCCTTCACCACACTGTGGTACAGGGTATTATGTCTTTGTGCATATGTTTGTAACAGGCAAAAATAATCGAGATAGACCCATGGTTCCTTTTGAGAATATGCATAGAATCACTTTCTGAGTCGATTTATGCATGTCCGTCTGTCCGTCCGTCCATGTATTTTTGTTAACAAAGTACAGGTCGCATTTATGATCCGATTTAGATGAAATTTGGCACAGGTCACTTAATTGACCCAAGGACGAACCCTATTGAAATTGGAGAAAATCGGTCCACGTTTAGGCATAGCTCCCATATAAGGGTACCCCAAAATTTTCGGTATTTTCGGGTTCTTGAGCGCGTTTTTTAACTAAATTCGCTGAAATTGGGTACTTTGAGTTCTTATTGGGTAGCAAATCTCTCTACCAAAAATTATAAATAAAGGTCCATTTTTTCGGATAGCCCCCATATAAGATTACCCCCAATTTTCGGTATTTTGGGGGTTTTGATCGCATTTTCCAACCGAATTCGCTGAAATTTGGTACTTTGTGTTCTTATTGGGTAGCAAATCTCCCTACCAAAAATTATAAATAACGGTCCATTTTTTCGCATAGCCCCCATATAAGGGTACCCCCAAATTTTCGGTATTTTGAGGTTCTTGAGCGCGTTTTTCAACTGAATTCGCTGAAATTTTGTGCTTTGAGTTCTTATTGGGTAGCAAATCTCCCTACCAAAAATTATAAATAAAGGTCCATTTTTCGGATAGCCCCCATATAAGATTACCCCCAATTTTCGGTATTTTGGGGGTTTTGATCGCATTTTTCGACCGAATTCGCTGAAATTTGGTACTTTGTGTTCTTATTGGGTAGCAAATCTCCCTACCAAACATTATAAATAAAGGTCCATTTTTTCGGAAAGCCCCCATATAAGGGCATCCCCAATTTTCGGTATTTTCGGGTTTTTGGGCTCGTTTTATAACTGAATTCGCTGAAATTTTGTACATTGGGTTCTTATTGGGTACCAAATTACTCCACTAAAAATTATAAATATATGTCCAGTTTTTCTGGTAATCCCCATATAACGGTACCCCAAATATTTGGTATTTTGGGGGTTCTGATCGGATTTTTCGACCAAATTGACTGTAATTTAGTACGTCGAGTTTTTATTAGGTAGCACATCTCTCCACTATAAATTATAAATATTGGTCAATTTTTTCTGGTAGCCCCCAGATTTTGAGGTTCTTGAACCAAATTCTTTTTTCTGGTACAGGGTATTATGTTTTTGTGCATATGTTTGTAACGTGCAAAAATAATCGAGATAGACCCATGGTTCCTTTTGAGAATATGCATAGAATCTCTTTTTGAGTCGATTTAAGCCCGAAATTTGGCACAGCGTAGCAAATTAGGTCTAGAATAATGTGTGTAAAGTTTCCTGAAAATCGGTACAGATTTATATATAGCTCCCACATATACTTTCGTCAGATTTAATGTAAATGGTGCACCAAAGTCCCTATATATCTTTCGATTTGCACGAAATTTGGCACTGCGTAACAAATTAGGTCTAGAATGATGTGTGTTAAGTTTCCTGAAATCGGTTCAGATTTAGATATAGCTTCTATATCTGTCCAAATGAACAATTTAGTATCGGTTGCAGAATGACGTGTTTTTGGTTCCAATTTCATTTTACTGGTCCTTTAAAAATGCGACTTCTGTTAGGATTCATCTGTTGAATATACTCAAAGTGGTGAAGGGTATCATATAGTCGGCCCCGTCCGACTTTACTACTTTCCTTACTGGTTTTTATTTTGCAATCATGGGAAATTATAGCAACTTTGACTTACAAATGTACGCAGGACCTTAAAAATGCTTAGGTCTATGCTTTGCCTTTTGTTTCTTTTATCCTTTGAGAAGCCGACCAACAACCATTTCAAAAAAAAAAAAACGCAGCCAGAACCCTAGGGATTACTAATATCGGGACATTACCAAACAGGGAGCTATTTTCGACACTATATTGAAAGAAATTTGTCGCTATAAGCGATAGTCGTTATAAACAATATTAAATAATTGGCATAACTTCTTTCGAGACTTTGGATACAGTATTGGTATTAGAAATCCTAATTATTTTCGATATAGCCTCAAACGTGCAGAAAAAAATGTGTCGCTTTTTAACGTAGGCTTTTATATTTTCCAACTTTATTTTCCTATGTTTTATGTCAAGGCACTTGATTTTTGGATGGGGTTATTTGTTAATTTTATATTTCTTTTCTTTTTTAGCATAACACGTCTGATGTCACATTTATTTCCTTTGTTGTTTACAGTGTTCTTTTACTTTACTTTTGTGTTCAAAGGCAAATTACTTTCATTTGATTTCTACACGAAATGTCACTTAATGTCAACACAATAATAATACAAGACCATATATAAATGTATGCACATATACACAAAGCAGCTAGTCGACGAGGAAAGGACACAGATATGTCATCACAAACCAACACGGACATGCACTTTGAAGTCGCGTTGATAACAAAGATATCTTGTGAAAGAATAAAATATATGTGCTAAGTGAATAACATTGTTTTTTTGTTATGTTTATATGTCAACATACATACATACATGATTAACACATCGAGGTATGTCTGATATATATATATATATATATATATATCTCCATCCATAAAATGATTTGCAATTTTTCGAATTCGAAATGGTAGTTGTCATACTGCTACTCTCACAGCTTTTATTTTTATTTGCTAAATTATCTTGCATATTTGTATGGATAGAATTTGAACAAGTGAAAAAGCATTAAGTTCGGCCGGACCGAACTTTGGATACCCTCCACCATAGATATACTGACAGGTACTTGAAATAAAAATATAGGGAACATACCAAAAAGTGTACCTATATCGACATTTCTGCAAACCGATTATGGGTTTAAACATTGGTCCTAGACCCCATGTTTCTTTGGACCATATTTGTTTCAAAAATTTTTGATTTTATACCATCATATTATTTCTCCCAAAATTAGTTCAAGTTCGGCCCACCCCTTCTGGTACCTCCCACACAGGGGCTAGGCCTAAATGCGGGTTACAGTTCATATATATGAATATATATATATAACGTTAATTATCGAACTTTATGTTCTAGTTTTTTCGCATTTTCCGCAGATGAAATGATTATAACAGAGTCGTAGAACCAACCCCATACACGGAACAAATCAAATACTTATTTTAATATAAACAAGTGAAAAACGATAAAAACGGCCGGGCCGAACCTTGGATACCCTCCACCATAGAAATACTGAACATTTTTTGAAATGAAAATATAGGGAACATACATATAACGACAATTCTACCAATCGATTGTTGTAAACCAAATAGAAATGTCAGCAATTTCAATGGAGGTTTTTCCCTAAAATCTCAGACTCCCAAAATATTGACATAGTAGAGTGAAACATGTGTATAAAATCCTGAAAATACTCCAATTTAGAGGGCAAATTTATAAGAGGCATACTAAAGCGGGACCAATATTGACACCATTGTGTAGGAATTAGTGAATACTTGGTGTTTTCATTATATGAGAGGTTATGTTTAATTAAGGGCCGATATAGCTCAAGATACAAGCTAATAATTTAGTTTTGAATCCCAATACCGTGCATCACGCTGAATATTAAATATGTAGGACGTTTTATATAGAATCTGGGTCTAAATGCGGGTTGATATATTTCATTATCAAACCTCACGTTCTAGTTTTTATTTCGATATCCTCCGATAGAAAAATGTTTACAACATATGGCTAAATCGACTAAATATTTTTAGAATTTCATACTATGCAGAGTATGAACTGAAACTTTCGTCTACAGAATAGTCCCCATTCTATGGTGGAATACACACGGAACAAATTTGCTAACTATTTTAATATAAACAAGTGAAAAATGCGTTAAGTTCGGCCGGCCGAACTTTGGATACCCTCCACCATAGGTATATTGACAGATACTTGAAATGAAAATGTAGGAACATACCAAAAAGTTGACCTATACCGACATTTCTAAAAACGGATTATGTAAACCATAATACAAATTTCCAAAAATAATAAATAATTATACCCTTAGCCTTATGACCAATGAGGGTGTATACACTTTAACACGGTG
Source organism: Musca vetustissima (assembly GCF_032173495.1). NCBI lineage: Eukaryota > Metazoa > Arthropoda > Insecta > Diptera > Muscidae > Musca > Musca vetustissima. The sequence continues at coordinate 67,591 of NW_026886062.1, forward strand.
AAAATGTGCCTCATCGAAATATTGGTTCTAGACCCCATGTTTCTTTTCATCAAATCCGTTTCAGAAAATTAAGATTTCATTTAAACTGTGCCCATATTATTATTTCTTCCAAACCTAGTTCATATTCGAAGATGGGGAATATCGGTCCACTCCTTTTAGAACCTCCACATAGGGCTAGGTCTAAATGCGGCTATAGTTCATTATCGAACCTGACGTTCTAATTTTTTATCTTGCTACCCTCCGTAGGTGAAATGATTACAACAGAGACGTAGAACCAAACTCAAAACGCGGAACAAATCAAATAACAATTTTAATATAAACCAGTGAGCGGAGCAGTATAGTCGGACGGGACCGACCATTTGATACCCTACACAACTTCCACTAAAAACTAACTTTCTGTGGATCTATATTCTAAGCTTGGGCAATATTTCGCGATATTTGAGCCATCTGGACCAACTAGAGGCCGACAATTATTACTAATGTTCAGTACAGCCCTTCTAATTACTTGTCCAGATTCCCTTCCCTTGTGTTGTGATGTTCTTATTCCCATTGGAGCCTATAGATCGACTCGAAAAAAAACACAAAAAATTAAGTTTTCGGTCCACTTCATCACAATATTATTATCTGATCATCACCGAAAATTTTAGGCGTTATCCTTGACCATAACTGGAACTTCATGGAAGATTTTAAAGCGATCAGCGCTATATTTCCTCTAGTGTGGTAAAAAGCTACTAAAGAAGATATGAATACATAAGCACCTGTAAATGTTTCAAGTGTAACTCCCACATCTGAGTACATACGACCATATAATTGGTATCAATTTAAAAGTCAACAACTGTACTTGAATATACCAACAAATTTTTGTATTTTTATAGAATACAAATTTTGTAATTTTTCACACAAACGTCAGGATCCATTTGACCCGCTACATATTGACCGCTCTTTATCAAAACCGGCATGCTTATTCTTTGGTCCGATCCCCTTCTCTATGTAAAACTTCGCGATGTTTGGATCATAACTGCGGCCTCTAGAGCGACGAGAAAAACCGATAAAAATTAAGTGTTTGGTCCATTTCATCCCCTAGATATTAACCGATCTTTACCAAAAACAATAGGGAAATTCATTGGCCAGAACCAATCCTACATGCAAAATTTCGTAAAGATTGGTCCATAACTGTGGCTTGTATCGTGTTTACAAAATATAATGGATAGACGGACGGACACACATGTCTAGATCGACTCAGCTAGTCGAGATGTGACGATCGGTATACTTAAAGGTGGGTCTAGGACCAATATTTCGCGGCGTTACAAACTCTTGGGGATGCACAAAGCTATAATACCCTGACAATATAGTTGTGTAGGGTATAAAAATGGGGTTATATGGAGACTACTCCCAAAAGGGGGCGAATATTAATAATTTTTGGTAAGGAGAATTAATACCATATACGAGTACAAAATACTAAATTGCAACAAATTCTGTTGAAAAACGCGTTAAAGAACCCCAAAATATCGAAAATTGAGGGGAACCCTTATCCGAAAATATGGACCTATATTCATAATTTTTTGTGGAGAGATTTGGTACCTATTAAGAACTCAAAATACTAAATTACAGCTAATTCGGCGGATAAATACGATCAAAACCCTCAAAATACTGCCAAAAAATGGACCTTTATTTATAATTATTTGTGGAGACATTAAGTATCCAATAAGAACCCAACGTGGCAAATTTCAGGGAATTCAGTTGAAAAATGCTCTCAAGAACCCCAAAATACGGAACATTTGGGGGTACCCTTATATGGGAGCTATGCCTAAACGTGGACTGATAAAGCCCATCATGGAACTATGCAAAATTTTGGCGATCAATCTCAATTCGTTTAGACGCTAGAGTGATTACAACAGACGGACATGCTTAAATCGTCTAGAATTTTACGGTGATCAAGAATATACTTTATAGGGTCGGAAATGGTTATTGCGATGCGTTTTAAACGGAAAAACAAAACTAATATACCCTCCATACTATGGTGGTGGGTAAAAAAGGGGGTTATATGGGAAAGCCCCCAATAAGGGGGCGAATATTAAACATTTTTTGTAGGGAGATTTGTTACCATATACGACTATAAAATTCCAAATTTCAGCAAATTCGGTTCAAAAAGGCGCTCAAGAACCCCAAAATACCGAAAATTGGGGTGTCCCTTTTATGGGGGTTATCCGAAAAAATTGATCTATATTTATAATTTTTTGTGGAGAGATTTGGTACCTATTAAGAACTCAAAATACTAAATTACAGCCAATTCGGTGGAAAAATACGATCAAAACCCCCAAAATACTGAAAATTAGGAGGTGCCGTTATATGGGGGCTACCAGAAACAGTGGACCTATATTTAGACATTACAGCAGACGGACGGACGGAATGAATATATAGCCATCGTCTTAGAATTTTACCCTGATCAAGAATATATACTTTATAGGGTCGGAAATATTTCGATGAGTTACAAACGGAATGACAAAATTAATAAACCGTCCATACTATGGTGGAGGGTATAAAAAGAGTAGTACATAATTAGTTAGAGGTCGTAATTAATTGTTATTCTTTATTTTGGTAACAAACACAAAAATTCGGTGAACTGAATTTTTTATTGACAATAATTAAATTAATGTAAATTACTGTTCTAATACCACTTTGAATGTCTTAAAAATGGTTTTATTTAAATTTCTCAGAAATAAAAAAAAAACCGTCCTGTCACTGATGTTGACATTTTTGGTGGACACCACTTTCTTAGTGATTCGTATACGCCGCGGCAAGGCTTTAAGTCTTAAAAAACGTACGAACATAAAAGACCCAAAGTGTTTTTATTATTTATTAGCATTGAAGTAAAGTTAATGTTGCTTTGTTATTGTTTTGCTGAACTTTTTTAATAAGATTTATTCATTAAGGAACGATTCTGCTCCTGGTTTCCACATCTAATTTTATAGTCCTTTGTTTTGGGTTTGGTCACTAAGTTTTATTGATTTTTTTTCTTCTTTTTTTTTGCTGCCAGTTGTTTTTTAGGAAGTTCCTCCTTTTTTGGTAACCAGCTTCCAGTTCTTTAATTTAATTTACAATCAAAAAGTTAAGAAATCAGCTGCATTTAGAATGACTAAAAGTTTCTCTTATCTTTTGCCTTTAGATTTTTGTTTTCCTTTGCCGTTTCTATATATTTTTGAAAGTTACGTCAAATCTAGCGGCGTGGGAAATTGCACTTGATTTCCGTTCACTTCTGGTTCGATTGTCCGAGACATTTTTCTGCTGCAATATTCCATCAGGAGATCATTACATCCAAGTTTTACATACAAAGGTCGTATTGCGTTGAAATCTAAGTTCCCATGGAGTTTTGATTCTTCGATACTCCTTTTTTTTTTGCTTCCAGACTTATCAGCAGCTGTAGAAAAGTTTATTTTTCTAAATGCATTTTAGTTGGGGCAAAATCAAATACTAAAGTTTTTACAAAAACAGACTTGGTTGTTTTTTTTTTAACTTAAAAAAGGGAAGGATTCCTAATAACAAAATTTTCAGATCAGTATTATTATGTTAAAGCGGACAATGTATAGTACACTAGTGCGTATACTTCATGACATTAGTTATACGCAATGGTGTGCTGTCTGGAAATAAATAATTGTTTATATATATTCAATGGAAGTAGACATTCCTTCCCCAGTTTGTTTAAAATATATATATATATATATAAGTTTTCTCACATACACACGTATATAGGGGAAATGATATTCCCATCCGTTGAATGAATTATCCATGGAATTCACCCGCATAGAATTGTTACAAACCAAAAATGAACTTTCATCAGTATCATTGTTCAATTGAAGGCACTACTTGAATGTGTGACAAATATCTATGTCCAGTGATAACAAAGTTTAGTGGATGCAACAATTCAATTTACCTAAACTGCAAAAGAAGACAATGTTCTTGGGCTATATAATTATTTATTGTATCATGGAAGCGGAGACCCTTATATTCAAATGCATTGGTATATTGCCAAATTGTATTAGATGACATTGATGTAGCATTTTAGATGTTAAATACTTTCCACAACATACAGATATTTGGGATACACTTCCCTTTGTCTTAAGTTTTTAAGTTTGTAACACCTCGAAGTATTGGTCCTAGACCTAACTTTAAGTATATATCTCGACCAGCTGAGTCGATTTAGACATGTGTGTCCGTTCATCTGTCCATTATAATTTGTTAACACGATACAGGCCACATTTTGTATGCTGGGTGTGTTCTGACCAAAACAGACCCCTATTGTTTTTGGTAATGATCTATTCATTTTTAATGATCCATTAATATTTAGGGGATGTATTGGACCAAATACTAAATTTTTGTCTATTTTTCTGGCCGCTCTAGAGAGCGCAATTATGTACCGAACACCACGAAATTTTACACCAGGAAGGGGATCTGCCCAAAGAATAAACACGACTGTTTTGATGAAAATCGGTCAATGTTTAGCGGGTCAAATGAACCTTTTTTGTGAAAAATTACAAAATTTTTATTTTGGGGCGCAAATATTTACTCCTGAAGGACATAGATCCGAGAAGTTGATAGTATATCCAATAGGAGTGATTGATCTTTGAATTGATACGAATTATATTGTTGTATGTACATCGATGTGGGTGTTATACTTATATATTTCCACCATAGAGCGGAAATGTCGCTCTATCGCATTGAAATTTTACATGAAGTTCCCTTTATGGTCAAGGACGATGCCTATACTTGTCAGTATTGTTGAGATGATATTTTTGCGAAATATTACCAAGGCTCAGAATTAGCACCACAGAAAGTTTTATTTTCGTGGCAATTGTTTAAGGTATGATATGGTCGGCCACGTTCGATATATTTCTCCGCTCACTGGTTTGTATTTGTTACCAAAAATGTACCAAAAATCCCAAATAACAGTGAATTCGATTGAAAAACATGTACTAAACCCCAAAATACCGAACATTTTTTGATACCAAACAATTCATAATTTTTGGCTAAATTACTCCGTATGATCCGTATATTTTAAAGGTAACATCATAATGTCTCTTAATAGTCGATTTTTAGCTCCTAGGCGATATTACGACTACCAACATGCCGGTCAGCTTCGAAATTCCTGAACCCAAATTTCATACAATTGGCTCTTACAGTATCGTAGTAACCATAAATACCATTCACAATTTTAGCCGCTTGGCTTGCATTTTCGTCTTTGTAAAATTTACGAAATTTTATCTTTGTTCACTTCCATTATTAACACCCTGTAACTCACAACTGAATGCACCAAACAAAATATTTTTTACTGAGAAATGTCGCACTTCCTACCAGCATAAATGAGAAATTCTTTGATCTATACTTTACGAGAAATCTATCAGTGCAGACATCTGCAAAAAAAAAAAAAAAATAAAATAATGGATTTCTTTTTCCCCAATTTAATATATACTTTATAGGATCGGAAATGAGTATTTCGATCAATTACAGACAACATGACGAAGTTAACATAGCCTCCATACTATGATGGGGGTATAACAAATCGTTAAATTTAACCGCGTCGAACTTTTTATATCCTCCACCAAGTTGGGTACATTCAAAATTTTTTCGAAATTTCGGGAACTTCATTTGGGAAAATGGAAAAAAAAAACAAATTACAGACAATCAGGTTGGAAAACTGGTACCTTTGAGTCTATGTCCTCCATACAACGCACCAGGGATGTCCTCCATACAACGCGCACCACACAAATGTGCGGTATTTTGGGAATTTGACAAAATTTTTCAGCCGAAGAGGCATTTTGGGGATTTCTTTTCCGAAATACGAGATGGACCCATGTTTCCTTTTAAGAATATGCATAGAATCTTTTTCTTAGACAATTTATGCATAACCGTTGATGTAAAATTGTAAACAAAGTACAGGTGCATTTAGGATCCGATTTAAATGAAATTTGGTACAGCTCATTTATTTGGCCAAGGACAAACCCTATTGAAATTGGTAATATTTGGTTCAGATTTAGATATAGCTCCCATATAAATTTTCGTCCGATTTTATGCAAATGGAGCACGGTTTGTCACATTGATGTAAAATGTTTGCTGCTATGAATGGTGC
>NW_026886063.1:0-73925 GCF_032173495.1 Musca vetustissima
AAGAAGGATTTTTTTTTGGTTTGCTTGCTTCTTACCCTTCATAACTGTTCCTTGATTTAGAGGAGGACGTTCTTCATCGTCTCGATTTTTTTGTGGGTTGCAAAAACTTTAAATAGTTTTGCGAGACTTTGAGTATGCGTTTTGTTCTTGGCCATTTATTTTTTTTTTGTGCGTCTCTTTCAAATTCCAACTGTCCAGAACAGTTACATTGAAAACTTTGGAGCGGGACATTGACAACAGCTGGATGTAAGGACATGAAAATGAATGAATGGATGGTTGGTTATTTGGTTGGCTTGGCTTGTCGTAGCTGGTTTTGCATAGTTAAATGTGCGATGGTGTGTAAACAATATCACAAAATTATTATTTGTGGAGTTGAAGAGGATTTTAAATATCCTCAAAAAAAGGTAGTTTGAAGAGTTGGTGTGGATTTATTAAAAAATATTTTTTTCGGCCGTGGATTTATTATAAAATATTTTTCAGGGTCTAAACAGGACGTGGATTTATTAAAATTTTTTTTCAGGGTCTGCACAGGACGTGGATTTATTACAAAATATTTTAAGGGACCATCATAGCTCATTTATTTGGTACACCAAAGTCCCTATATATCTCTCGATTTGCACGAAATTTGGCACAGCGTAATGAATTAGGTCTAGAATGGTGTGTGTTAAGTTTTCTCAAAATCGGTTCAGATTTAGATATAGCTCCCATATATATTTTTTCCGATTTAATGTAAATGGTGCACCAAAGTCCCTATATATCTTCCGATTTGCACGAATTTTGGCATAACGTACTGAACTAAGTCTAGAATGATGTGTGTAAAATTTCTTAAAAATCGGTTCAGATTTAGATATAGCTCCTATATATATGTTCCACCGATTTAATGTAAATGCTGCACCAAAGTCCCTATATAACTTTCGATTTGCACGAAATTTGGCACAGTGTACTGAATTAGGTCTAGAATGATGTTTGTTAAATTTTGTGAAAATCGGTTCAGATTTAGATATAGCTCCCATATATATTTTCGTCCGATTTAATTAAATGCTGCACCAAAGTACCTATATCACGAAATTTGGCATGGCGTACTGAATTATGTCTAGAATGGTGTGTGTTAAATTTCGTGAAAATCGGTTCATATATAGATATAGCTCCCATATATATTTTCGTCCGATTATAGGTAAATGCTTCACCAAAGACCCTATATATCTTTCGATTTGCACGAAATTTGGCATGACGTACTGAATTATGTCTGTAATGGTGTGTGTTAAATTTCTTGAAAATCGATTCAGATTTAGATATAGCTCCCATATATATTTTCGTCCGATTTTAGGTACATAGTGCACAAAAGTCCCTATATATTCTTCGATTTGCACGAAATTTCGCATGGCGTACTGAATTAAGTCTAGAACGATGTGTGTTAAATTTCGTGAAAATCGGTTCATATTTAGATATAGCACCAATATATATTTTCGTCCGATTATAGGTAAATGCTTCACCAAAGACCCTATATATCTTTCGATTTGCACGAAATTTGGCATGACGTACTGAATTATGTCTATAATGGTGTGTGTTAAATTTCTTGAAAATCGGTTCAGATTTAGATATAGCTCCCATATATTTCTTCGTCCGATTTTAGGTAAATGGTGCACTAAAGACCCTATATATCCTTCGATTTGCACGAAATTTGGCAGAGCGTTATGAATTGAGTCTAGAATGATGAATGGTGAGTTGCTGGAAAATCGGTTCAGATTTAGATATAGCTCCCATATATATATTTTCGTCCGATTTAAGGTAAATGCTACACCAAACTCCCTATATATCTTCCGATTTGCGCGAAATTTGGCATGACGTACTGAATTATGTCTAGATCGATGTGTGCTAAATTTTGTGAAAATCGGTTCAGATTTATATATGGCTCATATATATTTTCGTCCGAGCGTTATGAAGTGAGTCTAGAATGATGAGTGGTGAGTTTCGGGAAAATCGGTTCAAATTAAGATATAGCTCCCATGTATATTTTCGTCCTATTTTCAGTAAATGGTGCATCTAAATATCTTTCGATTTGCACGAAATTTGGCATAGCGTACTGAATTAAGTCTAGAACGATGTATGTTAAATTTTGTGAAAATCGGTTCAGATTTAGATATAGCTCCCATATATATTTTCGTCCGATTTTATGTAAATGGTGCACCAATGTCCCTATATATCTCTCGATTTGCACGAAATTTGGCACAGCGTAATGAATTAGGTCTGGAATGGTGTGTGTTAAGTTTTCTGAAAATCGGTTCACATTTAGATATAGCTCCCATGTATATTTTCGTCCGATTTTCAGTAAATGGTGCACCAAAGTCCCTATATATCTTCCGATTTGCACGAAATTGGGTATAGGGTACTGAATTAAGTCTAGAATGATGTGTGATAAGTTTCGTGAAAATCGGTTCAGATTTAGATATAGCTCCCATATATAGTTTCGTCCGATTTTATGTAAATGGTGTACCAAAGTCCCTATATATCTTCCGATTTGCACGAAATTTGGCATGACGTACTGAATTACGTCTAGAATGGTGTGTGTTAGATTTCGTGAAAATCGGTTCAGATTTAGATATAGCTCCCATATATATTTTCGTCCGATTTAAGGTAAATGCTGCACCAAAGTCCCTATATATCTTTCGATTTGCACTAAATTTGATATGGCGTACCGAATTAAGTCTAGAATGATGTGTGATAAGTTTCGTGAAAATCGGTTCAGATTTAGATATATCTCCCATATATAGTTTCGTCCGATTTTATGTAAATGGTGTACCAAAGTTCCTATATATCTTCCGATTTGCACGAAATTTGGCATGACGTACTGAATTATGTCTAGAATGGTGTGTGTTAAATTTCGTGAAAATCGGTTCAGATTTAGATATATCGCCCATATATGGTTTCGTCCGATTTTATGTAAATGGTGCACCAAAGTCCCTAGAAATCTTTTGATTTGCACGAAATTTGGCATAAAGTACTGAATTAAGCCTAGAACGATGTATGCTAAATTTTGTGAAAATCGATTCAGATTTGGACGAAAATATATATGGGAGCTATATATATATTTTCGTCCAAATTTTGGTAAATCGTGCACCAAAGTCCCTAAATATCTTTCGATTTGCACGAAATATGGCATAACGTACTAAATTAAGTCTAGAGTGATGTGTGTTAAGTTTCGTATAAATTGGTTCAGTTTTAAATATAGCTCCCATATGTATTTTCGTCCGATTTAAGGTAAATGCTGCACCAAAGTCCCTATATATCTTTCGATTTGCACAAAATTTGGCACAACGTATTGACTTAAGCCTAGAATGATGTGTGCTAATTTTTGTGAAAATTGGTTCAGATTTAGATATAGGTCCCATATATATTTTCGTCCGATTTTAGGTAAATAGTGCACCAAAGTCCCTACATATCCTTCGATTTGCACGGAAGTTAGCACAGCGTACTGAATTCAATCTAGAACAATGTGTGTTAAATTTCGTGAAAATCGGTACAGATTTCGATATAGCTCCCATATATATTTTCGTCCGATTTTAGGTAAATAGTGCACCAAAGTTTCCATATATCCTTCGATGTGCAAGATGTTTGAATTGAGTCTAGAATGATATTTCGATTTGCACGCAATTTGGCATATCGTGATTTTTTTTTTCTAAGCCAAGAAGAAGTCTTAACAAAAAATTGGCAACCAAGACAATGCATCCTGAATGCCATCATGTCCCATCTACATGTGAAGAGGACATGTTTATCGAATTATGTGGAGCATTTTATGTACAAAATCTACGTGCCAAAAGGAAGTAGTCGAAGTTGATATGAAGTTCGAAAGAACACTTTGTTTATTTGACACATTTACGGCCAAAGTTTTATTGCCAACGAAAAAATACAGATGCATAGAAGACATGTCCGCATGATATGGTACATTGACTTTCAATGTCATCACCTTCCCAGAGATACGACTTATATGGACTCAAGTTATGTTATTGTAGTTGTTTGTATTTATGTCGATTGAGACCATAAAGTTCGTATGGAGCTCTCAAAGTCATGTTATGGACTTTGATGACATTGTCTCGAAAGGACATGCATAAATTCTGAGGCATTTTGGTATTTGACATCTAATCTGCTGGACTAAAATGCTGCAATGGGGCCATGAAATGCATTGATGAGGGTGTTCGGAGCCAGCCTCATTTTCTCATTTTTAGTTGACTCACAATTATCATGTTCCCCTTTAAAATTTTCTTCACACCTTATTCCTTACCATAAAAAAAATCATAAATTTTAGCCAGTGCACTTCCATGAAGTTCTGCCAACCGAATCAGTTCCACGATTAATCCCATAAAATACGATATTGAATGACTATTTCCAATGACACATTTTATTTGTGGCTCCATGGAATGTCAATATGTTGTTACACATGTAGGGTTTCCAGCACCAACACACTCCACTCCCCCTCATGGCATATTGACTAGTTGGCTGACTGGCTGTCCGACCAAAAAACCCCATCTAACCGCTTAACTGATTGAAATGACCAATTTAACACCATGTCAATGGTTGTAAAATTGCCACATCGATATGCATTTGGCATTTAGTTTTGAATTTTATTTTTTTTTTGGTTGATCCAATTTTAGTTGGATTTAGATTGGAGGTTTGTTTGGTGCTGGGATTTATTTAATTGTTCGAACATGACCAACAAATGGTTATAAGGGAGAGACACGGACAGTGAACCAAGAAATTATTAAAATTTTATTAAAAAATGTCTATCCAAGGGGTTGATTTATAATAAAAAATATTTTCAAGGGTCTATCTAAGGCGCGGATTTATTAAAAAATATTTTCAACGGCCTAGCTAAGACTTAAATTTATTAAAATGTGAAAAAAGCGTTAAGTTCGCCAGGGGCGAACTTTGGATACCCTCCACCATAGGAATACTGACAATTTTTTTGAATGAAAATTTAGGGAACATACATACATATAACGACAATTCTACCAATCGATTCGAGTAAACCAAATAAAAATTTCCGCAATTTCAATGGGTGTTTCCCCTAAAATCTCAAAACCCCAAAATGTTGGCATATATTATTAACGCATGGTAGGGTGAAACAGGTGTATAAAATCCTGAAAATACTCCAATTTAGAGGGCAATATTTGAATGTGGCATACTAAAGCGGGACCAATATTGACAACATTGTGTAGGGATTAGCAAATACTTGGCTCATAATATAAGGGGTTACGGCCTAATTAAGGGCCGATATATAACAAGTTCCAAGCTAATATTTTACTTCTACACACAATTACGTCATTCTATTCTAAAAAAAAAACATGAAGAGTTCGGTGCAACATTTATTTAAAATCGGATGATAATACGTTTGCCACTAATGAACATATTTTGGTTCCTTGGGTCCCTAAAAAAAACCTATATAGGAGCTATACACTATATAGGAGCTATATTTAAATCTGGACGGATTCCAATAAAACTTTACACACGTATCTCTACTATCTTAAGTAATTAATAGTAATTATATATGGGCGCTATATCTAAATCTCGACCGATTTTAACGAAACTTGGCAGACATCACTCTAGGCTCAATCCTGTACGTTATGCCAAATTTCGTGCAAATCGAAGGATATATAGGGACTTTGGTGTACCACTTACCTTAAATCGGACGAAAATATATATGGCAGCTATATCTAAATCTGGACTGATTTTCACGAAATTTGGCAGACATCATTTTAGGCCCAATTGAGTACGTTACACCAAATTTCGTGCAAATCCAAGGATATATAGGGACTTTGGTGCACCATTTACATGAAATCGGACGAAACTATATATGGGAGCTATATCTAAATCTGGACCGATTTTCACGAAACTTGGCAGACATAATTCTAGGCTCAATTCAGTACGTTATGCCAAATTTGGTGCAAAACGAAAGATATATAGGGACTTTGGTGCACAATTTACTTGAAATCGGACGAAACTATATATGGGAGCTATATTTAAATCTGGACCGATTTTCACGAAACTTGGCAGACGTCATTCTAGACCTAAATGATTAGGCTGTACCAATTTTTGTGCAAATTGAAAGATATATAGGGACCGTTTACATTAAATCGGTTCTGAACCGATTTTTCCGAATTTCAATAGGGTTCGTCCTTGGGCCAAATAAGTGACCTATGCCAAATTTCATCCAATTCGGATAATAAATGCGACCTGTACTTTGTTTACAATTTAACGTGGACAGACGGACGGACGGACGGACAGACGGACATGCGTAAATCGACTCAGAAAGTGATTCTATGCATATTCTCAAAAGGAACCATGGGTCTATCTCGATTATTTTTGCCTGTTACAAACATATGCACAAAGTCATAATACCCTGTACCACAGTGTGGTGAAGGGTATACATATTTTCAAGGGTCTATCTAAGGCGTGGATTTATTAAAAAATATTTTCAACGGCCTAGCTAAGACGTAAATGTTTTAAAAAGTGAAAAAAGGGTTAAGTTCGGCAGGACCGAACTTTGGATACCCTCCACCATAGGAATACTGACAAAATTTTGAAATGAAAATATAGGGAACATACATACATATGACGACAATTCTACCAATCGATTCGAGTAAACCAAATAAAAATTTCCGCAATTTCAATGGGTGTTTCCCCTAAAATCTCAAAACCCCAAAATGTTGGCATATATTATTAACGCATGGTAGGGTGAAACAGGTGTATAAAATCCTGAAAATACTCCAATTTAGAGGGCAATATTTGAATGTGGCATACTAAAGCGGGACCAATATTGACAACATTGTGTAGGGATTAGCAAATACTTGGCTCATAATATAAGGGGTTACGGCCTAATTAAGGGCCGATATATAACAAGTTCCAAGCTAATATTTTACTTCTACACACAATTACGTCATTCTATTCTGAAAAAAAAAACATGAAGAGTTCGGTGCAACATTTATTTAAAATCGGATGATAATACGTTTGCCACTAATGAACATATTTTGGTTCCTTGGGTCCCTAAAAAAAACCTATATAGGAGCTATACACTATATTGGAGCTATATTTAAATCTGGACGGATTCCAATAAAACTTGACACACGTATCTCTACTATCTTAAGTAATTAATAGTAATTATATATGGGCGCTATATCTAAATCTCGACCGATTTTCACGAAAATTGGCAGACATCACTCTAGGCTCAATTCAGTACGTTATGCCAAATTTCGTGAAAATCTAAAGATATTTAGGGACTTTGGTGCACCGTTTACCTTAAATCGGACGAAATTATATATGGGAGCTATATCTAAATCTGGACCGATTTTCACGAAACTTAGCAGACATCACTCTAGACTCAATTAAGTACGATATACCAAATTTCGTGCAAATCGAAAGATATTTAGGGACTTTGGTGCACCGTTTACCTTAAATCGGACGAAAATATATGGGAGTTATATCTAAATCTGAACCGATTTTTACGAAACTCGGCAGACATCACTCTAATTTCAATTCAGTACGTTATGCCAAATTTCATGCAAATCGAAATATATATAGGGACTTTGATACAAATTTACATTAAATCCGACGAAACTATATATGGGAGCTATATCTAAATCTGGACCGATTTTCATGAAACTTAAGACACATCATTCTAGACATAATTCATTACGCTATGCCAAATTTCGTGCAAATCGAAATATATACATTTACATTTACCTTAAATCGGACGAAATTATATATGGGAGCTACATCTAAATCTGAACCGATTTTTACGAAACTTGGCAGACATCATTCTAGACCATATTCATTACGCTGTGCCAATTTTCGTGCAAATAGAAATATATATAGGGACTTTGGTACACCATTCACATTAAATCGGACGAAACTATATATGGGAGCTGTATCTAAATCTGATCCGATTTTCTCGAAACTTAACACACATCAATCTAGACTTAATTTAGTACGCTATGCCAAATTTCGTGCAAATCGAAAGATATATAGGGACTTTGGCGCATTATTTACCTTAAATCGGACGAAAATATTTATGGGAGCTATATCTAAATCTGAACCGATTTTCACGAAACTTGGCAGACATCACTCTAGGCTCAATTCAGTACGATATATCAAATTTCGTGCGAATCGAACGATATTTAGTGACTTTGGTGCACCATTTACCTTAAATCGGACGAAAATATATATGGGAGCTATATCTAAATCCGGACCGATTTTCACGAAACTTGGCAGACATCACTCTAGGCTCAATTCAGTACGATATACCAAATTTCGTGCCAATCGAAAGATATATAGGGACTTTAGTGCACCATTTACCTTAAATCGGACGAAGTTATATATGGGAGCTATATCCTAATCTGGACCGATTTTAACGAAACTTTGCAGGCATCACTCTAGGCTCAATTCAGTAATATATACCAAATTTCGTGCAACTCTAAACATATATAGGGACTTTGGTGTACCATTTACCTTAAATCGGACGAAACTATATATGGGAGCTATATCTAAATCTGAACCGTTTTTCACGAAAATTGGCAGACATCACTCTAGGCTCAATTCAGTACGTTATGCCAAATTTCGCGAAAATCGAAAGATATTTAGGGACTTTGGTATACTATTTACCTTAAATCGGAAGAAACTATATATGGGAGCTATATCTAAATCTGAACCGATTTTTCTCAATTTCAATAGGGTTCGTCCTTGGGCCAAATAAGTGAGCTGTGCCAAATTTCATCCAAATCGGATTATAAATACGATCTGTACTTTGTTCACTAAAATACATGGACGGACATGCATAAATCGACTCAGAAAGTAATTCTATGCATATTCTCAAAAGGAACCATGGGTCTATCTCGATTCCTTTTGCCTGTTACAAACATAGGCACAAAGATATAATACCTTGTACCACAGTGTGGTGAAGGGTATAATAAATATCAGAGATTTTTGGCCCTTGAAAAAAATATTTTTTGGTTGTTTTGAATGGTCCCACAGTGGTCTCATACTTTTGGATTGAAATTGAAATCGAAATGATTTTTATTATTTTGATTTGAGTTTTTTTTTCGTTTCTGTTTGCTTGGCATAAAATCCACAATTGATCGTTAATTCTCAACGTTCACATTCAAACGACGAAATGGCAACTAAAATCTCGATTAGAAATGGGATTGCAAAAAAAAAAATCACTAACAATAAAATGCTAAAACAAATCAGCAATTTTGTTTTCTGTGATTATATAAACCATTTTCGATTAAGCAGAAAATTTCAGAAAAATAAAAAAAATATACATATATCGAAGTTTTTGGTATCAAAATGTAGATGGCATTTTATGGCCTTCATGATAGGGAAGGGAATTTTTATTTACAGTCATTTTATTTATTTTATTTCAATTTTCATTTTATTTGCCATCTGGATTTTTTATTTTATTTTAAATTATATATTTTATTTATTTTTATACAGTTGTTCAGGTCCATAGGTTTACGTTGTCCTTTTACTAATAATGTAAGAGATTTTTGATAATAATTCTTCTTTTCGATTTATTTGCTATGAGAAATAAATAAAATATTTTTCTTCTTCTTCCAATACTAACTTTGACTTATGTATTTCCATTTAAATCTATTATTTCATACCATATATTTTATTTTATATTTTTTACAGTGGGACCAAGCAGCAAAAAAAAAATTCTAAAAACTTAAATTTTTTCAAGGACCTCAAATTAATACTCTTTATGGCTTATTCTTAAAAAAATCACCTTTCTCTACTTTTTTATAAACTTCTCACATACATATCTTTATAGGTCCCACTGTCCCGCACACACAGTAGTAGTTGTAACCCTTAGCATCCATTGTAGGACATATTCTTTAAAGTAATTAAAATTTTCCACATTGATGATTTAAATACCATCTAGGATAACAATGGTCACAATTTCAACAACAACAACGCCAATATGAATAAAATAGTAATAATAACAACAAAAATATCTATTCGATAATTTTTTACAATAAAACCAAAAAAATATGTTTTTCTATGCCATTTTTTTGGCATTCTTGAACCGAGAATAAATGAATGGTCATCGTCTCTTTTGTATTCCGAAAATAAGTTTTAAATATTTCATGTTCAAGTTACTTTTGGGAAAATACGTGCAAAGGGAGAGGGAAAAGCGGGGAGGGGGAGGGGAATACACACACAAATACAACACATAATCAAACTACAGAACATTAAGGACAAGGACTCTTTAAATTTTGAATGACAGTAAATAAAATTTAGTTATAAGGAGTTGAGGAAGTAACTTTGGACAAAAGGGTGGTTAGCAAGGGGAAGATGAAAAATAAAATAATTTTTTTAATACATCCACGCATTAGAGGGACCCTTAAATTTTAAAAAATATTTTTTTTAAAAAATCCCTATCTTAGATAAACCTCTTTTAAAAAATTCCTAACTTAGATAGACCCTTGAAAATATTTTTTTCCCAACCCTTGGAAATATTTGTTTTTATACCCTTCACCACACTGTGGTACAGGGTATTATGTCTTTGTGCATATGTTTGCAACAGGCAAAGGGAATCGCGTATATGATCCGATTTGCATGAAATTTGACATAGGTCACTTATTTGGCACGAAAACGAACCCTATTAAAATTGACGAAAATCGTTTCAGATTTAGATATAGCTCCCATATATATTTTCGTCCCATTTAAGGTAAATAAGGCACCAAAAATACCTATATATTTTTCGATTTGCACGAAATTTTGCACAACGTACTGACTTAAGCCTAGAATGATGTGTGCTAATTTTCGTGAAGATCGGTTCAGATTTAGATATAGCTCTCATATATAGTTTCGTCCGATTTAAGGTAAATGGTGCACCGAAGTACCTATATATCTTTCGATTTGCATGAAATTTGACACAGCGTACTGAATTAGGTCAAGAATGATGTGTGCTAAGTTTCGTGAAAATTGGTTCAGATTTAGATATGGTTCCCATATAAATTTTCGTCCGATTTAAGGTTAATGGTGCACCAAAGTCCCTATATGCCTTTCGATTTGCAGGAAATTTGGCACAGCGTAATGAGTTAGGACTAGAATGACATGTGCAAAGTTTCGTGAAAATCGGTTCAGATATATATATATAGCTCCCATATATATTTCCGTCCGATTTTATGTAAATGTTACACCAAAGTCCCTATATATCCTTCAATTTGCACGAAATTTCGCACGGCGTACGAAATTGAGGCTAGTGTGAAGTCTTTCAAGTTTCGTGAAAATCGGTCGAGATTTATATATAGCTCCCAAGTATATTTTCGTCTGATTTAAGGTAAATGGTGCACCGAAGTACCTATATATCTTTCGATTTGCATGAAATTTGACACAGCGTACTTAATTAAGTCTAGAACGATGTGTGTTAAATTTCGTGAAAAATCGGCACAGATTTAGATATAGCTCCCATATATGTTTTCGTCCGATTTTACGTAAATGGTGCACGGATGTCCCTATATATACTCCGATTTGCACGAAATTTGGCACAGTGTGCTGAATTAAGCCTAGAATGATGTGTATTAAGTTTCATGGAAATCGGTTCAGATTTATATATAGCTCGTCCGATTTGACGTAAATAGGGCACCAAAGTCCTTATATATCCTTCGATTTGCACGAAATTTGGCCTAACGTAATGAATTGAGCCTAGAGTGATGTCTGCCAAGTTTCGTGAAAATCGGTTAAGATTTCGATATAGCTCCTATATATAGTTTCGGCCGATGTTAAGTAATTGGTGCACCAAAGTCCCTGAAAATTATTCAATTTGCACGAATTTTGTTAAGGCGTAGTGAATTAAGTCTAGAATAACGTGTGCTAAGTTTTGTGCAAGTCGCTACAGATTTAGATATAGCTCCTATATATCGACGCCTCCGAACCATAGTATGCTAAGTCTGAAGAGTGAGTTTTTCAGTAGAAGCTCTCAAAGTATGGAAGTTTCATATATCTTACGGGCCCTGCTACGTACATTTTTGGTTTGGATTGGCCGATGATTACCAAAATTTCAGAGAATATAAATTAAGGACCGTAGTATGGTTCGGAGGCGTCGATATATTTTCGTCCGACTTAAGGTAAATGGTGCACCAAAGTCCCTAAATATCTTTCGATTTCCACGAAATTTTGCACAACGTACTGACTTAAGTCTAGAATGATGTGTGCTAATTTTCGTGAAGATCGGTTCAGATCTAGATATAGCTTCCATACATATTTTCGTCCGATTTAAGGTAAATCGTGATCCAAAGTCTCTGAAAATCATTCGATTTGCACAAAATTCGGCATAGCATACTGAATTAACCCTAGAACGATGTGTATAAAATTTCGATCTTTATTTTCGTCCGATGTTATGTAAATGGCGCACCAAAGTGCCTACATATATTTGGATTTGCACAGAATTTCTCATAGCGTACTTTATTGTGTTTAGAATGATGTGTGGTATGTTAAGAATCGATTCAGATTTCTATATAGCTCCCACATATTAGTATACATTAGTCTGATTTTACATGAATGGGGCTCCAAACTCCGATTAACACGAAATTTTGAACAGTGTATGAAATTGAGACTTGAATGACGTTATCGGGTTTTGTTGAAATTGGTGTAGATGCAGCCGTAGCTTCCATATATATTTCGAACCGGTGCCTGATTGAAATTAAATGTTTAACAGTGGGGCGTACCGAATGTCCCATGATACGCAGACGACTCTAAATCTCATTTACTTACTTAGTTGGCTTGTTACAGAACGGTTGTTCCATAAGCCGAACTTAAAAAAGATTTCCATGCGCGTCGGTCTTGTGCGCAAATCTACCAATTTGGAAGACCACGTTCCAAGATGTTGCTTTCTACTTGGTCTTTCCATCTAATTCGTGGCCCTCCCCTTCTATGGGAACCATCAAAAGGCTTGCTTTTGAGCTGGGGCATTATCATTCATTCGCACAACATGGCTTAGCCACCGTAGTCGCTGCAGCTCAATACGACTGACTATGTCGATGTCCGCGTATAAATTGTAGAGCTCATGGTTTATTCGACGCCGATATCCACCGTCGACGCAGATCGGCCCGTAGACCGTTCGGAGAATTTTTCTTTCAAACACCCCAAGAGCTTGCGCTCATCTGCTTGCGCAAGTACCCATGCTTCAGATCCATATAATAGCACGGGTAGTATCAGCGTCTTGTACAGTGTGAGTTTGGTCTGGCGGGAGGTGGCCTTGTTTCTAAACTGCTTACTTAGACCATAATAGCATCTGTTGGCCATTACAATCCTGTACCGAATTTCGAAACTGATGTCATTCGTTTCATTTATGGCGGTACCAAGGTATATAAAATCTTTGACTACCTCGAAGCTGTAGTTCTCAAGTTCTACAGTTAGTCCGAGTCTACTGGACGTCTTGCGTCTTGATACCATCAGCTTGGTCTTCTCACCGTTTACTGCCAGACCCACTTTGACAGACTCCTTTTCAATTTGTTCAAAGGTGGCTGTTACCGCTCGCAATGTTTGACCCATTATATCGATGTCATCGGCGTAGGCGGGTAACATGTGCTGTTTGGTGTACAGACTGCCATTTCTGTTTACCTTTGCGTCTCGTATGACCTTTTCCAACAGGATGTTAAAAATAACACACAGGGCAAACTGTCGCCTTGTTTGAATCCTCATTCGGTATTGAAGGGCTTCGATAGGTCCTTTCCTACTTTAACTGCTGATCTTGTGCCACTTAAAGTTATCCTGCATAGACGTATTAATTTTGCAGGAATGCCGAACGTAGACTCTAAATCTGCGCGAATAAAATTAACATTTTCACAGGTTGCAGAAAAATATGCGTATATACCTGCGAGGGAACATTGACGTGCAATTGTAAGGATACATATGCTCAATATACCCAAAGTGGTGAAGGATATCATAGAGTCGGCTCAGTCCGACTTTACTACTTTCCTTACTGTTTTTTATACCCTCCACCATAGTATAGAGGGCATATTAATTTTGTCATTCCGTTTGTAACACATCGAAATATTCATTTCCGACCCTATAAAGTATATTATTGGTCAGGGTAAAAATGTAAGACGATCTAGCCATGTCCGTCCGTCTGTTGTAATCACGCTATCTTCTGAAGGAATTGAGATAGGGTGCTGAAATTTTGCATAGGGTTGTCTTTTGTCTGCAGGCAGGTCAAGTTCGAAGATGGGATATATCGGTCCACGTTTAGGCATAGCTCCCATATAAGGGTACCCCCAAATTTTCGGTATTTTTGGGTTCTTTACCCTGTGTTTCAACCAAATTCGCTGAAATTTGGTACGTTGGGTTCTTATTGGGTACTAAATGTCTCCACAAAAAATTATGAGTAAAGGTCCACTTTTTCTGGTAGCCCCCATATAACGGCACCTTCTAATTTTCAGTATTTTGGGGGTTTTGATCGTATTTTTCCACCGAATTGGCTGTAATTTAGTATTTTGAGTTCTTAATAGGTACCAAAACTCTCCACAAAAAATTATGATTATAGGTCCATTTTTTCGGGTAGCCCCCATATAAGGGTATCCCCAATATTCGGAATTTGGGGGTTCTTGAGCACCTTTTTTCAGCCGAATTCGCTGAAATTTGCTACATTGGGTTCTTATTGGGTCCTTAATGTCTCCACAAAAAAATTATAAATATAGGTGTACTTTTCCTGGTAGCCGCCATATAATGGTACCTCCCAATTTTCAGAATTTTAGGGGTTTTGATCGTATTTTTCCGCCGAATTAGCTGTAATTTAGTATTTTGAGTTCTTAATAGGTACCAAATATCTCTACCAAAAATTATTAATATTCGCCCCCTTTTTGGGGTAGTCCCCATATAACCCCCTTTTTATACCCTTCACCACACTGTGGTACAGGGTAGTATATCTTTGTGCATATGTTTGTAACAGGAGATAGACCCATGGTTTCTTTTGAGAATATGCATAGAATCACTTTCTGAGTCGATTTATGCATGTCCGTCCGTCCGTCTGTCCGTCTGTAGATGTTAAATTGTAAACAAAGTACAGGTCGCATTTATGATCCGAATTGGATGAAATTTGGCACAGCTCATTTGTTTGGCCCAAGGA
Organism: Musca vetustissima; assembly: GCF_032173495.1. Taxonomy (NCBI): domain Eukaryota; kingdom Metazoa; phylum Arthropoda; class Insecta; order Diptera; family Muscidae; genus Musca; species Musca vetustissima. Next base: position 15,122 of record NW_026886063.1, read on the forward strand.
CGAACCCTACTGAAATTGGGAAAAATCGGTTCAGATTTAGATATAGCTCCCATATATATTTCCGTCCGATGTAATGTAAACGGTCAACATATATCTTTCGATTTACACGAAAATTGGCACAGCGTAATGAACTAGGTCTAGAATGATGTGTGTAAAATTTCATAAAAATCGGTCCAGATTTAGATATAGCTCCCATATATATCTTCGTCCGATTTAAGGTAAATTGTGTAATAAAATCCCTATATGTCTTTCGATTTGCACGAAATTTGGCACAGCGTAATGAATAAGGTCTAGAATGGTGTGAAAATCGTGAAAATGCCAAGTTTCGTGAAAATCGTTTCAGATTTAGATATAGCTCCCATATATATCTTCGTCCGATTTAAGGTAAATTGTGTATCAAAGTCTCTATATATCTTCCGATTTGCACCAAATTTAGCACAGCGTAATGAATAAGGTCTAGAATGATGTATGCCAAGTTTCGTGAAAATCGGTTCAGATTTAGATATAGCTCCCATATATATCTTCGTCCAATTTAAGGTAAATTGTGTACAAAAGTCCCTATATATCTTCCGATTTGCACGAAATTTGGCACAGCGTAATGAATAAGGTCTAGAATGATGTATGCCAAGTTTCGTGAAAATCGGTTCAGATTTAGATATAGCTCCCATATATATCTTCGTCCGATTTAAGGTAAATTGTGTACAAAAGTCCCTATAGATCTTTCGATTTGCACGAAATTTGGCATAGCGTACTAAATTAAGTTTAGAATGATGTGTGCAAAGTTTCGTGGCAATCGGTACAAATTTAGATTTAGCTCCCATAAATAGCTTCGCCCGATTTTAGGTAAATAGTCCACTAAAGTCCCTGGAAATCTTTTGGTATAGCGTACTGAATTAAGTCTAGAATGATGTGTGCAAAGTTTCGTGACAATCGGTTCAGATTTAGATATAGATCCCATACATAGTTTCGTCCGATTTTATGTAATTGGTGCACCAAAGTCCCTATATATCTTTCGATTTGCACGAATTTTGGTATAGGGTACGTTGGTCAGCTAAGTACTTCGCTTTGTTACAAGAGACATTTGGGTTTGAAAGGTTTTTTGTATAGAAACAATAGCTTCTGGGGAGAATATCCTAACAAAAAACTAAGGGAACTGATGAGGATCAGTGGCGTGATCCGAAACTATAGTCTTCCCTGCCTTTCCCCTCGGCAATCAATGCCATACATTCCCCACTAATAAATAATTGTATTTTTTTTATAAAAAAAAAATACAAATGGTATCCCAAATAAACCGCCAACACAACTGAAGTACTGAATTAAGTCTAAAATGATGTTGCTAAGCTGCGTGAAAAGATCCATAGCAAGGCCGAATGACACAACGTACTGAAGTAATATAAATTAGTTTCTGGCAATTTTCCCGGAAATAGGTTCAGATATAGATATATAACAAAAACGCGTCGTCTGTTGGGATATACCCAAAGTGGTGAAGGGTATCATATAGTCGGCCCAGCCCGACTTTACTACTTTCCTTACTGGTTTTTTAATAAATCCATGCCATCCCCACCTTAGATAGATCCTTAAAATTATTTTTGAATTCCCCTCACTCTTATTAGGTTGCCCTTTCCCCTAAAAATTAAATAAATAAATTTCAATTTCCTCCATGAATACAAGCTCTTAATGAAACATGAAATAAAATTTATGAACACAACATGTACGCATCCTTGAGATTTGGGTACTTGGAAACACTTATTTCCAGAAAAAGAAAAAACAACAAAAAATATTCTAAAGCATCCATCCAGTCATCCATCGTCCATGTTAATAAAATTTATAGTTTTATGTCCATCATTTGTTGTTATTGCATTATTTTATTTAGTATCCTTTGACGATGAAGACAAACTAATGAATTATATGGAAATTTGTTTTCCAAAAAAGAAAGGAACAAAAGGAGAAGAAGGAGGGAAAACAAAGGAAAAACTGTTGTAACTTTTCACATCAGACTACAATGTAACATGAATTTGTAATTCGACAAAAAGGAGGAGGGTATGATTTACTTAAAATTATTTTTGAGGCGTGGATTTATTAATGGATTTATTAAGAAATATTTTTCAAGGGCCAACTGAGGCGTGGATTTATTAAAGAATATTTTTCAAGGGCCAACTGAGGCGTGGATTTATTAAAGAATATTTTTCAAGGGCCAACTGAGGCGTGGATTTATTAAAGAATATTTTTCAAGGGCCAACTGAGGCGTGGATTTATTAAAGAATATTTTATTAAAGAATATTTTTCAAGGGCCAACTGAGGCGTGGATTTATTAAAGAATATTTTTCAAGAAAAAACTGAGGCGTGGATTTATTAAAGAATATTTTTCAAGGGCCAACTGAGGCGTGGATTTATTAAAGAATATTTTTCAAGGGCCAACTGAGGCGTGGATTTATTAAAGAATATTTTTCAAGGGCCAACTGAGGCGTGGATTTATTAAAGAATATTTTTCAAGGGCCAACTGAGGCGTGGATTTATTAAAGAATATTTTTCAAGGGCCAACTGAGGCGTGGATTTATTAAAGAATATTTTTCAAGGGCCAACTGAGGCGTGGATTTATTAAAGAATATTTTTCAAGGGCCAACTGAGGCGTGGATTTATTAAAGAATATTTTTCAAGGGCCAACTAGGCGTGGATTTATTAAAGAATATTTTTCAAGGGCCAAATAGGGTGTGGATTTATAACCGATTTTTCAATATAGTGAGGCGTGGATTTATTAAAAATATTTTTCAAGGGCCAACTGAGGCGTGGATTTATTAAAGAATATTTTTCAAGGGCCAACTGAGGCGTGGATTTATTAAAGAATATTTTTCAAGGGCCAACTTAGGCGTGGATTTATTAAAGAATATTTTTCAAGGGCCAACTGAGGCGTGGATTTATTAAAGAATATTTTTCAAGGGCCAACTGAGCGTGGATTTATTAAAGAATATTTTTCAAGGGCCAACTGAGGCGTGGATTTATAAAAGAATATTTTTCAAGGGCCAACTGAGGCGTGGATTTATTAAAGAATATTTTTCAAGGGCCAACTGAGGCGTGGATTTACTAAAGAATATTTTTCAAGGGCCAACTGAGGCGTGGATTTATTAAAGAATATTTTTCAAGGGCCAATGAGGCGTGGATTTATTAAAGAATATTTTTCAAGGGCCAACTGAGGCGTGGATTTATTAAAGAATATTTTTCAAGGGCCAACTGAGGCGTGGATTTATTAAAGAATATTTTTCAAGGGCCAACTGAGGCGTGGATTTATTAAAGAATATTTTTCAAGGGCCAACTGAGGCGTGGATTTATTAAAGAATATTTTTCAAGGGCCAACTGAGGCGTGGATTTATTAAAGAATATTTTTCAAGGGCCAACTGAGGCGTGGATTTATTAAAGAATATTTTTCAAGGGCCAACTGAGGCGTGGATTTATTAAAGAATATTTTTCAAGGGCCAACTGAGGCGTGGATTTATTAAAGAATATTTTTCAAGGGCCATTACCTTGTGGATTTATTACAGAATATTTTTCAAGGGCCAACTGAGGCGTGGATTTATTAAAGAATATTTTTCAAGGGCAAACACTGAGGCGTGGATTTATTAAAGAATATTTTTCAAGGGCCAACTGAGGCGTGGATTTATTAAAGAATATTTTTCAAGGGCCAACTGAGGCGTGGATTTATTAAAGAATATTTTTCAAGGGCCAACTGAGGCGTGGATTTACCATTAAAGAATATTTTTCAAGGGCCAACTGAGGCGTGGATTTATTAAAAAATATTTTTCAAGGGCCAACTGAGGCGTGGATTTATTAAAGAATATTTTTCAAGGGCCAACTGAGGCGTGGATTTATTAAAGAATATTTTTCAAGGGCCAACTGAGGCGTGGATTTATTAAAGAATATTTTTCAAGGGCCAACTGAGGCGTGGATTTATTAAAGAATATTTTTCAAGGGCCAACTGAGGCGTGGATTTATTAAAGAATATTTTTCAAGGGCCAACTGAGGCGTGGATTTATTAAAGAATATTTTTCAAGGGCCAACTGAGGCGTGGATTTATTAAAGAATATTTTTCAAGGGCCAACTGAGGCGTGGATTTATTAAAGAATATTTTTCAAGGGCCAACTGAGGCGTGGATTTATTAAAGAATATTTTTCAAGGGCCAACTGAGGCGTGGATTTATTAAAGAATATTTTTCAAGGGCCAACTGCGGCGTGGATTTATTAAAGAATATTCAAGGGCTGAGGCGTGGATTTATTAAAGAATATTTTTCAAGGGCCAACTGAGGCGTGGATTTATTAAAGAATATTTTTCAAGGGCCAACTGAGGCGTGGATTTATTAAAGAATATTTTTCAAGGGCCAACTGAGGCGTGGATTTATTAAAGAATATTTTTCAAGGGCCATCCTGTGGCGTGGATTTATTAAAGAATCTTTTTCAAGGGCCAACTGAGGCGTGGATTTTTTAAAGAATATTTTTCAAGGGCAAACTGAGGCGTGGATTTATTAAAGAATATTTTTCAAGGGCCAACTGAGGCGTGGATTTATTAAAGAATATTTTTCAAGGGCCAAATCGTGGATTTATTAAAGAATATTCGACACAGGGCCAACTGAGGCGTGGATTTATTAAAGAATATTTTTCAAGGGCCAACTGAGCCGTGGATTTATTAAAGAATATTTTTCAAGGCTTGGATTTATTGCAGAATATTTTTCAAGGGCCAACTGAGGCGTGGATTTATTAAAGAATATTTTTCAAGGGCCAACTGAGGCGTGGATTTAGACAGAAAATTATTCAAGAGCCAACAGAGGCGTGGCTTTATAAAAGAATATTTTTCAAGAGCCAACTGAGGCGTGGATTTATTAAACAATATTTTTCAAGGGCCTACTGAGGCGTGGATTTATTAAAGAATATTTTTCAAGGGCCAACTGAGGCGTGGATTTATTAAAGAATATTTTTCAAGGGCCAAGTGAGGCGTGGATTTATTAAAGAAATTTTTCTGAGGCGTGGATTTATTAAAGAATATTTTTCAAGGGCCAACTGTGGCGTGGATTTATTAAAGAATATTTTTCTAGGGCCAACTGAGGCGTGGATTTATTAAAGAATATTTTTCAAGGGCCAACTGAGGCGTGGATTTATTAAAGAATATTTTTAAAGGGCCAACTGAGGCGTGGATTTATTAAAGAATATTTTTCATGGGCCAACTGAGGCGTGGATTTATTAAAGAATATTTTTCAAGGGCCAACTGAGGCGTGGATTTATTAAAGAATATTTTTCAAGGGCCAACTGAGCCGTGGATTTATAAAAGCGAAATATTTCACGAAGGGTGAAGGCGTGGATTTATTAAAAAATCAAGTGGAAGACAACATTGCCGTGGATTTATTGGAAAATATTTTTCAAAAGGCCGACGCGCGTGGAAATTTTTTAAAGAATATTTTTAGGGAACGAAGGTGTGGATTTATTAAAAAAATATTTTCAAAGGTAAACCTAAGGCGTGGATTTATTTGAAAACCAAGGCGTGTTGGGCAAGTAAATTATTTTTTAATTACCCGAATATTTTTTTCCAATTACCAATCTAATTACCCCAATTAGTGTCTGAAAAAATTAATTTTTTTTATTTTCTCTCACAACAATCTGGAATTACGTTCGTTTTCCCTTAGTCAACAACTGTGCAGATAAGAGTTTTGTAAAAATATGCCCTGGAAAATCTGCATTGCGTTACTCATATTGGCATTTGCAACTAAGGCCACCCAGGCGGTAAGTAGAGACTTGTGGCAGGTGAAGGATGTTCCCCAACATTCATATTCCCCAATTCTCAGGCCCGCAATCGTCGCTTCCATGTCGTCATGCATAGCCTCAATTGTAATCACACCAATGCCGTTCAACGTTTGGAGTGTAGCCTGAAGAAAATCGCCACCGATCGCTATGCCATCTCCGTTCGATTTGCCTATAAGGAGGATTTGACACGGGACGGTGTGGTCCATGTTGTAATCTATATAAAACATTCTAAAGTGACGGCATTTCGGAAATTCTTCGATTTTAAAATAAATCTTTGTGATGGTTTGACGGTATCGAGTTTCCCCATACCGCTGCTGAAAGATCTCTTGGATGAGGCAAGGCGGACAAGTAATTTACCCTATAGTTGTCCCTTAAAGGGGGTGAGTAAGGGGAAAGGGAATTTTAATTATTTTTAATGGAAAAATTTACTACCTTGTTGTTGCAGAACTTTGTATATTATGTCAACAATTACACGCTGACTTCGGAGATTATACCAGCCTATTCGCCAATTATGGATTTTACATTTATTTTCAATATCTATAAAGGCGATGAACTGGTCATTGCCAGTGAGACTAAAGGATCAACGGTACCGAAGGCATAAAAATATTTTTTTTAATAAATCCAGGCCTTAGATGGACGCTAGAAATAGACCTACACAACTATGTTGTCAGGATATTATAGCTTTGTGCAGCCCCAAGAATTTGTAACGCCGCGAAATGTTGGTCCTAGAACCACTTTTAAGTATACCGATTATCATATCTCGACTAGCTGGGTCGATCTAGACATGCGTGTCCGTCTGTCCATTATAATTTGTAAATACGATACAGACCACAGTTATGGAGCAATCTTCACGAAATTTTGCATGCAGGATGGGTTCTGGCCAATGAAGACGCCTATTGTTTTTTGTAAAGATATTTTGGGGATGAAATGAACCAAAAACTTTATTATACCCTTCACCACACCGAGGTACGGGGTATTATGTCTTTGTGCATATGTTTGTACCAGGCAAAAGGAAACGAAATAGACCCATGGTTCCTTTTGAGCATATGCAGAGTATCACTTTCTGAGTCGATTTATGCATGTCCGTCTGTCCGTCCGTCCGTCAGTCCATGTATTTTTGTGAACAAAGTACAGGTCGCATTTATGATCCGAATTGGATGAAATTTGGCACAGCCCATTGGTTTGGCCCAAGGACGAATCCTATTGAAATTGGGCAAAATCGGTTCAGATTTATATATAGCTCCCATATATATTTTCGTCCGATTTAAGGAAAATGGTGCACCAAAGTACCTAAATATGCTTCGATTGGCACGAAATTTGGCATTGCGTACTGAATTGAGTCTAACACGATGTGTGTTAAATTTCGTGAAAATCGGTTCATATTTAGATATAGCTCCCATATATATTTTCGTCCGATTTAATGTAAATGGTGGAGAAAAGTCCCTATATATCTTTCGATTTCCAGGAAATTTAGCACAGCGTACTGAATTAGGTCTACAATGAAGTGTGTTAAGTTTCCTGAAAATCGGTTCAGATTTAGATATAGCTCCCATATATATTTTCGCCCGATTTATGGTAAATGGTGCACCAAAGTCCCTAAATATGCTTCGATTTGCAGGAAATTTGGCACAGCTTAATGAATTAGGTCTGGAATGATGTGTGTCAAGTTTCCTGAAAATCGGTTCAGATATGGATATAGCTCCCATATATATCTTCGTCCGATTTAAGGTAAATTGTGTACCAAAGTCCCTATATATCTTTCGACTTGCACGAAATTTGCCATAGCGTACTGAATTGAGTCTAGAATGATGTGTGCAAGGTTTCATGAAAATCGATTCAGATTAAGATATAGTTCCCACACATAGTTTCGTCCGATTTTATGAAAATGGTGCACCAAAGTCCCTAAATATGCTTCGATTTGCACGAAATTTGGTACAGCGTACTGAAATAAACCTAGAATTATGTGTGCTAAATTTCGTGAAAATCGGTTCAGATTTAGATATAGCGCCCATATATATTTTCTTCCGATTTAAGGTAAATGCTGTACCAAAGCCCCCAAATATATTTCGATTTGTACGAAATTTGGCATAGCGTAATGAAGTATGTCTAGAATGATGTGTGTTAAGTTTCGTGAAAATCGGTTTAGATTCAGATATAGGTCCCATATATATTTTCGTCCGATTTAAGGTAAATGGTGGAGAAAAGTCCCTATATATCATTCGATTTCCAGGAAATTTAACACAGCGCACTGAATTGAGACTAGAATGATGTGTGTTAAGTTTCCTGAAAATCGGTTCAGATTTAGATATAGCTTACATATATGTTTTCGTCCGATTTAAGGTAAATGGTGCACTAAAGCCCCTAAATATCTCTCGATTTGCACGAAATTTCGCACAGTGTACTGAATTAAGCCTAGAACCATGTGTGCTAAGTATCATGAAAATCGGTTCAGATTTAGATATAGCTCCTATATATATTCGTCCGATTTAATGTATATGGTGGAGAAAAGTCCCTGTATATCTTTCGATTTCCAGGAAATTTAGCACAGCGTACTGAATTGAGTTTAGAATGATGTGTGCAAAGTTTAATGAAAATCGGTTCAGATTAAGATATAGCTCCCACACATAGTTTCTTCCGATTTTAAGAAAATGGTGCACCAAAGTCCCTAAATATGCTTCGATTTGCACGAAATTTGGCATAGCGTTCTAAATTGAGTCTAGAATGATGTGTGTTAAGTTTCCTGAAAATCGGTTCCGATATAGCTCCCATATATATTTTCGTCCGATTTTATGTAAATGGTGCACCAAAGTCCCTATATATCTTTCGATTTCGACCTTGAAAATATTTTTTAATCAATCCACTTTTAATTTCCTTATCATAACACCCTCGTGGAAAACAGTTTAATTTGGGAGACCGAACCCCTTACATGAATGTGCAAATTAAAATGAGTACTCAAAAAAAAGAACTTAGAGCTGCGCATAGTTAGACTAGTTTCTCCGCCTTTCTTGACTCAGTAACAAGACTGCGTCATTCATCCGGCATTCTAGATGTCCGAATGTCCATCAATCAATGGTATTTAGAATATAAATGAATGGAGATTTCCGCAACGAAGAAGAGGCAGGCCACACAGAGAGGTCAAAAGGAGATGAGGAGTAGATGTAGGTTATTCAAAAAAATAGTTATTTCCATTCCGTTTCATTTTCCAAAATAAAAACTAGAACCTCCCTGTTATAGTGGTTTTTCGATATGGTCTTTGGAGTTCGGAGGGGTATACCAGAGAAATGGAATAACCACCTAATTTATGATAAATGTTTGAAAAATGGAAAATGTAAAAATATTGTGATGGTTGATTAGTGGTTTTAGGAACACAAAACATCTTTCAAAATTTCCGAACATCTTTAAGTGAGGATATACGAAAAAAAATCCAAAGAACTTTGATATAAACAAATTTGTTATGTTAATTGTGGAGCATGGCTGCTACTTTCCCCAACTCCCTCTTCCTGTGGGTATTTTAAGGATATGTTAAGGACCTTCTTTGTTGTAAAGTCATTCAAAATTGATTAATAGTTTTGTGTGTGTGGATTTGGATTTGGAGAAAGTTTCTGGAGGGAAGAAATTTACCAAAGAAAATAAAAAGGATTCCTCCCCCTACCCCAGTAATGTAAACACATCCTGCTGAGTAGGGTAATTCTCGTTGCAAATGTAATTTGTATATGAAAAGCTTGCACAAGGATTCAAACTTACAGAGAAGCATAAACAGACGATTTCGATTATAAAAATGAAATTTGCTAACAGTAAATACAAGTCTCATGTGTGTACGAATGTATGTAAGTATGTAAGTTTACATACTCATATTCTTTGTACTCCACTCAACACAGTGACGAAGGATTTAGATTAAAGCTCTAACAGAGTAATAATCCGAAGGGGTTGCCATTTGGATTGAAGAAAATATTTTTTAATAAATCCACGCCTTAGATATACCCTAAAAATACGTTTTAATAAATCCACACCACACAGATTTAGATATAGCTCCCATATATATTTTCGTCCGATTTGCATGACATTTGGCATAGAGTACTGAATTAGGTGCAGAACGATGTGTGCCAAGTTTCGAGAAAATCGGTCCAGATTTAGATATAGCTTCCATATATAGGTTCGTCCGATTTAAGGTAAATGGGGCACCAAAGTCTCTCTATATCCTTCGATTTGCATGAAATTTGGCATAGAGTACTGAATTAGGTGCAGAACGATGTGTGCCAAGTTTCGAGATAATCGGTTCAGAGTTAGATATAGCTCCCATATATATTGTCGGCCTATTTAAAGTAAATGGTGCACCAAAGTCCCTATATATCATTAGATTTGCACGAAATTTCGCATAGAGTACTGAATTAGGTCCAGAATGATGTGTGCCAAGTTTCGTGAAAATCGGTTCAGATTTAGATATAGCTCCCATATATATTTTCGTCCGATTTTATGTAAATGGTGGAGAAAAATCCCTATATATCTTTCGATTTCCACGAAATTTAGCGGAGCGTACTGAAGTAGGTCCACAATGAAGTGTGTTAAGTTTCCTGAAAATCGGTTTAGATTTAGATATAGGTCCCATATATATTTTCTTCCGATTTTAGGTAAATGGTTCACCAAAGTCCCTAAATATGCTTCGATTTGCACGAAATTTGCCACAGCGTACTGAATTAAGCCCAGAATGATGTGTGCGATTTAAGGTAAATGGTGTACCAAAGTTTTGCACGAAAATGGCGTACTGAATTGCGTGTATAATAATGTGTGCAAAGTTTCGTGAAAATTTAGATATAGCTCAAAATCCTGTATATATTGTCATAGCGTACCGTGAAAATTTAAGGTATATATGATTTTATGTGTACACCAAAGTCCCTATATATCTTTCGATTTGCACGAATTTTGGTATAGGGTACTGAATTAAGTCTAGAATGATGTTGCTAAGCTTCGTGAAAAGATCCATAGCTAGGCCGATTTACACAACGTACTGATGTAATATAAATTAGTCTCTGGCAAGTTTCCCTGAAATCGTTTCCGATATATTCTACATATGTTAGGATACATGAAGAATACATGAAGAATATACCCAAAGTGGTGAAGGGTATCATATAGTCGGCCTAGTCCGACTTTACTACTTTCCTTACTGGTTTTCTTTGCTGTTTCATAGTAGGTTCGATTTTCCGAGTGTGGGCAACTAACCCGACGCCTCAACCCATTTTTTATAGTTCTTATGGGTGAACTCGCGGCACGGGTGATGAAAATAGCTACCCCAGGTGGCACCGCGGGTAGGTCAGTGTCCACAATTGAGATCAAAGAGGGACCAAGATAAGCCTGGACTTCGCCATGTTAAAGCCAATCCGAGCCGTTGCTTGGTATCTATCATAGCCGTTGCTTGGTATCTTTTGAACATACTTTTTAAAAATCCACGCCTTAGATAGGTCATAGAATTTTGTTTTGAAATTATCGAGTTAGAAAGACCTTTGAACATACTTTTTTAAAAATCCACGCCTTTTTTGGACCCTTGAAAATAATATTTAACAAATCCACTCATATCAGTAATCCGTAAAAATGGTGTTTAAAAAATCCTCGAAGAATACCTTAAAATATTTTTTTGTAAAAAAATCCATGTTCTCTTTGCATTCACCCTTTGGACAAGAAATCGTATAGAAACACCCCCATCCTGAAACACTACATATGCAGCGATCTTAATACACTCAGACTTTTTGTAAAAAAAAACTCACCAGCTGCAATCTGCAGGAAACCACACAAAAGGATAAAAAATAATAACAAAAGCAAACAAATATCCTAATAGAAACCGCATTATGTTTGAAGAAAAATAGAAAAGAAACAAATAAGAAACTAAAATTGTGGTAACATAAAGGAGGTTCACATGTTGAGATACAATTTTAAAAATCCGCAACTGGAAAGAATATTTATGCGTTTATAGGTCGCCGAAAAAAATTGACCTTTTAAAAATCCATTTCAAATCGTCCTTGATAAATAAATAAAAAATCTGATTGCATTATTCTGAAAAAAACATTTGCAATATTAGCAGATAATTGGCCCCGTTCTGCAGCAATAATAAATAAGTAAATTATTTTCTAATTTTCTTATAATTGCCCCTAGTTTTGAAAACAAAAAAATCAAAATTATATTTATGTGTATTTTCATTGAGTCATTACTAACGAAGAGTAGAGTTTCGAAAAATATGTCTTGGAAATATTTCACAGCTATCCTTTTATTGTCATTTGCTTTCATAACAATCTCAGGGGTAAGCGGAGTAATGAGAAGAGAATTTCCCAACCTAACCTTAAAAAATGAATTTCTCAATTTTCCACCCAGGCCCAAAAACGCCGCTATCATGTCGTTCTGTATAGCATCTATTGTAATCACACCAATGCCGTAAAACGTCTGGAATGCCATTTTCAAAATGTGGCTACCGATCGAATTGTCGTCTCAGTTCGATTCGTGCTGCGGCAAGAATTACCCAAGACGGCTGCGGTCCATGTTGTCATTCATGCTCAGAATTTGAAAATGAAACAGGTAATTAAATTTTTGGATTTTAAAATTAAAGTTTGTGATGCCTTGCCAGCATCAACGTTTCCCATACCAATGGCCAAGGATCTGTTCGATGAGGCCCGGCGCACCAGTAATTTACCCTATAGTTGTCCTATGAAGGGGGTGAGTAAAGGAAAATTTGATTTTTTTTGTGATATAAAAATTTTAATATTTTATTTTTATCTTAGAACTTTTTATATCAAATGAATAATTTTACCCTGAGATCGGATCTAATACCACCTTATGCTCCGGTTATGAATTTTACTATGGTTCTCAATTTATATGATGGCGAAAAATTGATGTTGGCATCGGAGACTAGGGGTAGCACACTGCCAAGAGTTTAATTTAATTTTCAAAATATTTTCAATATTTTAATAAATGAGAAATGTTTTCTTATAAATTGCCGATTTTTTATGGGTTTCCCATAGGGCGTGGATTTTTAAAAGAATATTTTTTCGGGACTACCACAAGGCGTGGATTTTTAAAAGAATATTTTTTCGGGACTACCACAATGCGTGGATTTTTAAAAGAATATTTTTTCGGGACTACCACAAGGCGTGGATTTTTAAAAGAATATTTTTTCGGGACTACCACAAGGCGTGGATTTTTAAAAGAATATTTTTTCGGGACTACCACAAGGCGTGGATTTTTAAAAGAATATTTTTTCGGGGCTATTATAAGGCGTGGATTTTTAAAAGAATATTTTTTCGGGGCTATTATAAGGCGTGGATTTTTAAAAGAATATTTTTTCGGGGCTATTATAAGGCGTGGATTTTTAAAAGAATATTTTTTCGGGGCTATTATAAGGCGTGGATTTTTAAAAGAATATTTTTCCGGGGCTCCCTTAAGGCGTAGATTTTTAAAAGAATATTTTTCCGGGGCTCCCTTAAGGCGTAGATTTTTAAAAGAATATTTTTCCGGGGCTCCCTTAAGGCGTAGATTTTTAACAGAATATTTTCCAAGACTCTTATGAGTCGTGGATTTTTAAAAGAATATTTTTCAGGACTCCCACAAGGAGTGTATTCTTTAAATATTATTCTTCTTCTTCGAAAATGTTCATTCAATTCCTTACCCGTTGCCGGAAACTGCCATTAATTTAAGTTGGCCAAAAAGAAAACTTCAACAACAACAAAATCACTACCAAAATCCCCAAAACATGAAAAACATAAAACATTCATTAATTTTATACGAAAGAAATTTCGTAGTTTATTTTTTCCTCCGAAAATGTTTACAAGAACATGTTCTGCTTCAGTCATAAAATCCGCAGGAGTCCTATTCTTTTGTTGAAGAAATAGAAAATATATGTGCGAGTGTTTGTGTGTGTTCGGAAGGTAAGTAGCTATACTTAATGAAAACATGATGAGTTACTTAAATATTTCAAATGTTAGACAAAAGAAAGAAAACATGGTCCTAAGGATTTCCACACACACACACATATATATATATATATACTATATGTAAGCAGCATAAGTGTGTATGTGTGCATTGAAAAACATGGAAGCGTAAAACTTAATTTTGCTAATAACATAAATAATCGGGTGTAGAGTTTTTGTTTTTGTGAAGTGGATAGGGAAGGAATTAGTGGGGAGGGAGGTGAAGGAGTTATTGTAAGGATAATATAATATATAACTAGGATATAATTATAACAAATGACTAAACCCATATACACACACTTACAGATATCATGAGAAATGTTTTAAATTTAAGCGAACTGTGAAGAGATCTTCCGTAGTGGGGTTTTGGAAATTTAAGACGGGTGTTAATGGATTGTTTGTATAAAAGGATATATGAATATCCTGTTCCGGGTTCGTTAAAGGATGTTTTGTAATCATCAATAGTTCGGAAATAACAATATGGAGGCAAATCATTTAACAAGGTGAACTATACCTTTTCACAAACATTATTAAAGTGTTTTCGATAGAGAAGGGGTAGTTACAATAATGGGCCCGAAAGGGGTATAAGATGTTGTTTTATTTAGTTCGTGTGGGAGAATAAAGTAACGAGGACCTTGTGAGGAAAATTTTTTCTAACTACAGCTAACCTGTATCGGCACTCCTTCCAGCTTAAAACACTGTTGTCAAATGGAATGGTATTACTATTCTATGAATTTCGCGAGACAAGGGGTAGTTACTATAATGGGCACGATAGTGGTATAAGACGTTGTTAAATCGGCTTCGCGTGGGAGTATAGACTAAAGAGAATACTATAAGGACAATTTTTTCTAATCACAGCTAACCCGTATCGGTACTCCATGGGGCTGAAAACACTGTTATCAAATAGAATGGTATTACTATTCTATGAATTTAGCGGGACAAGGGGTAGTTACTGTAATGGGCACGATAGTGGTATAAGACGTTGTTAAATAGGTTTCGCGTGGGAGTATAGACTAAAGAGAATACTATAAGGAAATTTTATTCTAATCACAGCTAACCCGTATCGGTACTGCTTGGGGCTGAAATAACTGCAATAAAATGAAACGTTACTTTTGTTCTGTTGATTTCAGGAGACAAGGGGTAGTTACAATAATGGACACGACAGTGGTATAAGATGTTATTAAATCGTGTTCGCGTGGGAGAATAAAGTAAAGAGAACATTATGAGGCACATTTTTTCTAAACATAGCTGCTTGGGGCTGAAATAACTGCAGTGAAATGACACTGTACTTTAATTTTTTGTGAAAAACTGCAAGAGTATACGCATTCAATTTATGTATCCTATGAATGTTATTAGACAAGGGATAGTTACTATAATAGGCACGAAACGAGTATAAGACATTGTTAAATAGTCTTCGTGTGAGAGAATGTAGTGAAGAGGATCTTATAAGGAACATTTTTTCCAACTAGAACTAAACTGTATCGGTACTCCTTGGACCTAAAATAACTGCAATGAAAAATGGTTCATAACTCTTATACTGTGGTTTTCGTAAAATAAGGGCTAGTTACTATAATGAGCACGAGAGTGGTATAAGACGTTGTTAAATCTAGTTCGTGTTGGAAAATGAAATATGGAGACTACTATAAGAAACATTTCTTCTAAACACAGCTAACCTGCATCGGTACCCCCTGGGATAGAAAAGACTGAAAGATTATTCTTACTCAAAGTATGTATGAATGTAGCTAGAAAAGGGGTAGTCACATTAATGGGCCCTAGGCGAGTATAAGATGTTATTAAATCGTCTTAGTGTGGTAGAATAAAGTAAAGAGGATACTATAGGAAACATTTTTTCCAAACACCGTTGAGCTGTATCGGTACACCTTGGGGCTGAAATAAGTGCAATAAAATAAAACTGTTTTATTATTTTGTTGATTTTGTGAGATAAGAGGTAGTTACAATAATGGACCCGCAGGGAGTATGAGACGCTACTAAGTCATCTTCGTGTGTTTGAGAATATAGTAAAGGGGACACTATAAAAAACATTTTTCCTAGGTACATCTAACCTGCATCGGTACACCTTGGGGTTGAAAAAAGTCCAGAGTAGGGATGCTCTCAATATGAAAGTATGTATAATATGAATGTAGTTAGACAAGGAGTAGTTACAATATTAAGCCCGAGAGGAGTATAAGACGTAGCAAAATCGTTTTCGCGTGGGAGAATAAAGTAAACAGGGAATATTTTAGCCAAATACAATTAAACAGTATCGACACTCATTGACCTTGAAATAACTGCAATAAAATGGAACAGTTTTCTTATTCTGTGGATTTCGTGAGACAAGGGGTAGTTACATTAGTGGGCCGAGAGGAACATAATAATGCATTGCGGGTCAGAGAATTAAGTATAGATGATAATGAAGTAAAGGGGACACTAGGGGGATCATTTTTTTTTGATATATAGTTATTGTATATAGGTACACCTTGAGACTGAAAATTCTGCAATAATATAGCCTTTTAAAATGCTTATCATGAGGATTTTGAGAGGGTTACATTATTTGGCACGAAAATGGTATCCGACTTAGATATTTCTGCTTCGCATTAGAGAACGAACTACAGAAAATAGTGTGAGGAATATTTCTTCCAAAGAAAGCTTAACTTTATATATGGTCTATGTGATTTGAAAAACCTGAAATAAAGTACCCTTCCCAAATACCCATGCTTGAGATTTGAAGAAGCGAATAAGGGTTATATTACTGAGGAGGAAAGTGGCATAATTTGCGGCTATAGCTGTTTGATGTCTGAGAATAGAGTGAAAGGGATAATCCAAGGAAAATTTTTTCCGCAGAAAGCTAAGTCATATCACTTCTTCTTAGGTTTAAAAAGCTCTTCCAAATAGAATGATAATGAAATTCTTGTAAACTTCTTCCCTTAAGTAAATCAATTCCAACTAACCTCAAAGAAGTGCCGTTTTAATACTATAGACTTCAGTTTAGCCACTTTTTGTTGGAGAACAACATGAAGAGGACACTTCGAGTAATAATTCTCCCACGGACAGTTAGATTCTAGCACTACTTCTTACGATCGAACAAATTTCCAAATCCAATTGTATTAAAATTACTTTTCGATATAAAGGTGTGTCATACTCAAAGGAGAGATTGCTTGGACCATTAGACCACTTTTTTATAATATACTATGTGAGTATGAAATATAGAAGAGACCTTGACGAACAATTATTCCTCAGAATGCAAACTTCTAGCTCAACTCCTTGTAGTGAAAACCCCTACCACAAAATGAGTGGTTAACAAAAATGCATAGAAGCAATAGCTTTGAGAAAATTCACACTAAACACAAAGAAGTTCGGTTTTCTAGCATTATAGCTCATAGTAGAGGCTTTGTGCAGGAGAATAAAATATAGAGGACACTTTGGGATATATATCTTCCATAGGCAATCAAATTCTACCACTACTCCTTAGGGTTGAAAATGAGCCCTCAAAAATGTAAGGTCCATAAAACTTTTAAACATACCAGTCGGACTCAACGAAGTACCAATTTGGACCATTTGACCTCGTTTTTACTATATCATGTCTTAGTACCAAATAAAGAGTAGATTTTGAGGAATATTATATTCTCGGGATTCAGACTTCTAGATTACCTCCTTGTATTGAAAAAAAAAACTCACACAAAAAACAATAATTAACAAAAACATTGATGTACTCTGAGAAAAACCCAAGCCAATGTCAAAGAAGTTCGGTTTTATAATCGTTTGGCTTATTGTAGAGTTTTGGTGTATGAGAATACAATGTAGAGGACACTTCGAGAAATATATTTTCCACAGATAGTTAACCACTACCATCACTCCTTAGGGTCGAAGAGGTTCTATTAAAAATGCATACTTACATACGTTTTGTCGGTAATAAGTCTATGTATGTTTACTCAATAAAGTGCCAATTTGGATCATTAGGTCTCATTTTTACTATATTTTGGGTGAGTATGCAATACAGAAGAGATCTTCGGGAACATTTCTTCTTCACAATGCGAACTTCTAGCTTAATTCCTTGAAGCGAAAATTACTCCAATAAAAGGAGAGATTAACAAACCATAATATACGTTATACGCTGATTGAAACCAATCCAATGTCAAAGAAGTTCGAATTTCTAACATTATACGTCATTGTGGAGTTTTGGTTTAGGAGAATGGAATGTAGAGGACACTTCGGGAAATATATCTTCCACAGACAATTAAAGGCTATCATGACTCCTTAGGCCATAAAAACTACATACATTCATACTTTTCACAAGTAATATGTCTATGCATGTCTACACAAAGAATTGTCGATTTCGACAATTAGACCTAATTTTTAGTATATTTTGGGTGGGTGTAGAATATAGAAGAGGTATTAAGGGAACATTTCTTTCTCAGCATTCAAAATTCTAGCCCAACTGCTTGTAGGGAAACCATTCTCTTTAAAAAAGGTAGATTAACACCCACCATTTGAAATTTATGATAGTGGTGTCTGCTGGTGACCCTAAAACCAAATCAAAGAAGTTTGAATTTATGCCATTATACCACATTGTGGAGGTTTAACATGTCAGGACGAAGTTAGGGGATACCTTAAGGAACATTTGCTACAATGACAGCGAAGTTCTGCCATAACTTTTTCCGCCAGAAAATACTATCATAAAATCAATGATTACAAATATCAATAAGGCTATAGGAAAAATCAAAACTACTCTCAAAGTGGTTCGATTTTATGCCATTATACCACATTGTGGAGGTTTGACATGTAAGGATGAACTATAGCAGATACCTTAAAGAACATTTTCTCCAACGATAGCTAAGTTCTGGCGTAACTTATTCAGCCCGATAATAACACCATAAAATCAATGATTATTAACTCTAATATGCATAGATGAATATATCAAAACTAAGCTCACAGAAGTGCCAATTTGGACCGTTAGACCTCTTTATACCTATTTTGTGTGAAAGTGTGAAATGTTGTGAACACCATATGATATATTCCTTCCTCTATAGGTAACTCTCCAACTCCACTCCTTGTACCGGAAAACATTCTCACACAATACGTGATTACTAATATCGATATAATTGCTATCTTTTGAGTAGGTCCAAAAACAACTCAAAGCAGTACGATTTTATGCCATTATACCACATTGTAGAGGTTTGACATGTGAGGATGAAATATAGAGGATATCTTAAAGAACATTTTCTTCAAGGACAGGTAAGTTCTGTCATAACCTCTTCTACCAGAAAATACTACCATAAAATCAATGATTATAAACAACAATATGGTTATCGGAATATATCAAAACTAACCACACAGAAGTGTCAGTTTGGACCATTAGACCTCTTTCTACCTATTTTGTATTGGAGTATGAAATATAGCAGACACCATGAAGAATATATCCTTCCCGAAAAGCTTTCCTCCAACTCCACTCCTTGCGGTCGA
Organism: Musca vetustissima; assembly: GCF_032173495.1. Lineage (NCBI taxonomy): Eukaryota > Metazoa > Arthropoda > Insecta > Diptera > Muscidae > Musca > Musca vetustissima. Next base: position 34,314 of record NW_026886063.1, read on the forward strand.
AAGGACTCTAGTATATAAAATCAATGATTATAAACAACAATAAGGTTGTGGGAATATATCAAAACTAACCTCACAGAAGTTCCAGTTTGGACCATTACACCCCTTTCTACCTATTTGGTGTTGAAGCATGACATATAGCAGACACCATGACGAATATATCTTTCCCGAAAAGCTTTCCTCTAACTCCACTCCTTGCGGTCGCATGGACTCTAGCATATGCATGATTAATTTCAATTAATATAAGAGGTGTCATTGAGCAGAGCCCAAGGCAAACCTAAAGAAGTTCAAATTTTGACCCTTAAACCTAATCGTAGAGTCATTATGCGGATGAATAAAATAAAGAGGACATCCTAGGGAATATTTCTTTCAAAGAAAGCTTAAGTCGAACATAGCTCCTTGGTGCCTAAAAATGCCACACAATAGCAAATATTATTGCAACATATATTTGAAGCTCATTTCACGAAAAAAATATATGTCACCCTCAACTAAGTTGCGGATTTAGATTAGTATAACGCTTCCTAGATATTTGATGTAAGAGGATGAAGCAAAGAGGGCATTTAAAGGAATATTTCACTCAAAGAATGCTAACATCTAGCCCAAGTCCTAATGGACGAAAACATATGCCCAAAATCTGTGATTTTGCAAATAGTAAATTTCGGGCTTTTGATAAGAAGATGAAAATGGAACCGCCAAGAAGTCCAATTTTCGACCATTAAAAGTCCTGAATATATATATATATATATATATATATATAGTTACTTATCTTTTATCCGGCTCATTTATTATGTTGTTAATAATAGGTTTGTTTTTGCAAAAATTCATAATAATTCGTATGTAGATTACTAATTATTGTAATTATTACTTTTTTTAGAAGTTTTTAATTTTGCACAAGAAAAAAAAACAAGTAAATTTTTTCTAAAAATTATACACATACCACAGGCCATTTATAGCCAAATGTTCAATTGAAAATGTTGCTATATCCGTTTATAGTTTATTTTCTAATTTTTCATTGTTGCAATGAAATCCAGGTGGGTTCGTTGGCGTCTTATAAAATCACTGAAATAAAACTATCTCCTTTCTAGGCCAAAAAATCCGCCTTCATCTTCGATATTGAAGATTTTTCGTGTAAACTCCATATGAAAAGCTTGGCAAAGCGGTATTCATGTCAAATGCAAAAGATGCCCGGCAATAAACACATTATAAACATTTTTTTTCGAAATAAATCGTCAATTGGACTTGAATACGGACATGGCCATAGTAATTGAGGTTAGGCCCAAAGCGGGCCAAAAATCGCTGAAATTTATAAATGTAAAACTTAAGCTATGCAATGCCTTGACAAATTTAAACTCCAATCCAATGATAATGGTTATTTTAGATGAAATTCTGCATCGAAGCAATCTACCATTAAAGTGTCCTTTAAAGCCGGTAAGGTGGAATGGAGTTTCGGATTTAATTGATTCTTTTTACATGTATTTGTTTTTATTTTTATTGCAGAATATTCTGTATAATGTATCCAATCTGATAATAGATGATGAAATTATACCCAGTTATACCCCAACACTGGATTTTAATTTTACTTTGGCTTTTACACTACCTAAAGTCAAGATTTTCGATGTAGTTTGTTATGGTTCGGTTAAACGTCTCACTTAGAGGAACAAATTAAAATATATATATATATATATATATATCGCCACAAATTAAATATCTTGAGTAATAAATGCATTTCGCATCTGGTGTATAAATTTATTTTTGTTGCAATCTTAAAGTTCGATATTATGCTATTATACCGCATTGTAGAGGTTTGACTTGTGAGGATGAAGTATAGAGGATTCCTTATGGAATCCTCTTTTTCCAATGGCAGCTAAGTTCTGCCATAACTTTTTCTGTCAGAAAATACTACCATAAAATCAATCAATAAAACAACAATAGAGCTATCGGAATGTATCAAAACTAACCTCAAAGTAGTTCGATGTTATGTCATTATACCGCATTGTAGAGGTTTGACATGTGAGGATGAAGTATAGAGGATACCTTATGGAATATTTCCTCCAATGGCAGCTAAGTTCTGCCATAACTTTTTCTGCCCGAAAATACTACCATAAAATCAATCAATAAAACAACAATAGAGCTATGGGAATGTATCAAAACTAACCTCAAAGTAGTTCGATTTTATGCCATTATACCGCATTGTAGAGGTTTGACATGTGAGGATAAAGTATAGAGGATACCTTAAGGAACATTTTCACCAACCATAGCTAAGTTCTGCCATAACATCTTCTGCCAGAAAATACTACCATAAAGCCATAAAATACTACCATAAAAGCAATCAATAAACAACAATAGAGCTATCGGAATGTATCAAAACTAACCTCAAAATAGTTCGATTTTATGCCATTACACCGCATTGTAGAGGTTTGACATGTGAGGATAAAGTATAGAGGATACCTTAAGGAACATTTTCACCAACGATAGCTAAGTTCTGTCATAACTTCTTCTGCCAGAAAATACTACCATAAAGTCAATGATTATAAAAAAATCCTGTTACTGTGCATTTTAAATATAGTTTTGCTCTCAAGGCCTCATTTATGGCAAAATGAGTGTGGTATGGGTGAAGTTTCCCAAAGAAGAAATATTCACCAAAGTGTTCTGTACATTTCATTCTCCTACAGTATACCATTTCGATGAATTTTAGTTATGGAAAATTGAGGAAAAATGATTTCCTAAGGTCCCCTCTATGGTTTCTACTCACATGTCAGATCTTTATAATGAGATACAATAGCATAAATCCGAAGTTCATTGTGTTGGGCTTAGATTGGATCAAAATACACAATTTACATCGAGTTTATTAATAAGGTACTATGTGAGAAATCTTTCGGCCACAAGAAGTGGAGTTGGAGCTTAGCTTTTTGAGGAAGAATTATTTCTAAGGATCTCCTCTATAGTTTATTCTCACATGTCAAAGCCCTACAATGAGGTTCAATGGCATAAATCCGAAGATATTTGTGTTGGGCTTAGATTAGATCAAAATACACAATTTGCATGGGGTTAGTTAATCACGTATTTTGTGAAATATGATTCGACCATGAGGAGTAGAGCTAGATGCTAGCACTTTCAGGAAGAAATTGTCCTTGGAATCCCCTCTATAGTTTCTCCTCACATACCAGAGCTCTATAATGAGATTCAATAACAAAAATACAAACTTCATTGTGCTGCGCTTAGACTAGATCAAAACTCACAGTTTACATCAATTTTATTAAACATGTATTTTGTGAGAGGTGTCTTGACCATAAGGAATGCAGTTAGGAGTTGACCTTATGATGAAAAAATATTCCTGGGGAGTGGTAATTTCTTTCATTCTCTCACAAAAATCCCCTCCGATGAGATCCAATGCCCCTAATGTCCACTGCTTTCTGAATATTTGTCTAATAATAAAAAATGCATGTTATGCGCATATAACTGCGGATTTGGGGTATTTAGGTAGGGTTTTCAACCATAAAAAGCTGCGCTATGATTTAGCTATCCATGGAAGAAGTGTCCCTAAGGATGTTGTTTTTATTTCACTTTCAGCCATAAAGAGGCTAACATGGGTTCTAAGGCTCAAAAATCTCAATAGAATTGCTTTTGAATTGAGAAAGCCGTCCAACATAAGACAAATGTAAATAATGGCTTGTGTTGTTGTTGTATTTTCAACTAGAAAAAGTTGCAATAGGGATTAGTTATAGCTGGAAGAATTAATCTCTAGGATGATACCTTTATTTCTTTCACGGTCGTTAATAAGCTAAAAAGACCACAAATGATCTTAAATAGCATTTTAGTGAGGGGTGAATTGATCAACTTGTTAAAGACGTCACAGTACAGACGATTTTGTAGTCATCTGTATTTGGGGAAAGTTTTGAGCTACAAGAGGATGTGGTAGGGCTTAGCAATTGTCGGATGTAATCTGTCAGGATGTAATCTCTATTTCATTCTTATACATCAAGAGGCTAAGATGGGTCCTAAGACCCAAAAATACCGTTAGAATGTGTTTTGATTGGAGAAAGGCGCCATATAAGATGAGTGTAAAGAATCGTTTGTGTTCTTGTATTATCAACCAGAAGGAGTTGTGATAGGTGTTAGTTACAGTTGGAAGAAATGCTCCCTAAGGTGTTACCTTTATTTCTTTCGCAGGCTTAAATCAGCTAGAAGCAGCGGCAATGGCCTTAAATTGTATTTCTTTGAGAAGTACATATATATGATTGAAAGGAACGCCACAGTAGAGAAGAGTTTAAAATTATCTCTATTGAGGTAGAGTTTTGAGCCACAAGAGGCTGTGGTAGGGCTTAACAACTGCTGGAAGAAGTATTCCCCAGGATGTTGTCATCATTTCTTTCTCAGACATAAACGGGCTTTGCTGGGGCCTAAAGCCCAAAAATTACCGTTCTTTAAGAGGTACATTCATCTGATTGTTAAAGGCGCCACAGTACAGAGGATTTTAAAATCATCCGCATTGTGGGAGAGTTTTGAACCACAAGGGACTGTGATAGGGCTTAATAACAGCTGGAAGAAGTATTCCCCAGGATGTTGTCATCGTTTCTTTCTCAGACATAAACGGGATTTCCTGGGGCCTAATGCCCAAAAATTACAGTTCTTTGAGAGGAAGAATTAAAGAAATGTTAAAGACGCCACAGTACAGAGGGTTTTATAATCATCCGCATTATGGGAGAGTTTTGAACCACAAGGGACTGTGGTAGGGCTTAACAACTGCTGGAAGAAGTATTCCCCAGGATGTTGTCATCGTTTCTTTCTCAGACATAAACGGGCTTTCCTGGGGCCTAATGCCCAAAAATTACAGTTCTTTGAGAGGTAAATACATCTGATTGTTACACAGGATTTTAAAATCATTCGCATTGTGGGAGAGTTTTGAACCACAAGGGACTGTGATAGGGCTTAATAACAGCTGGAAGAAGTATTCCCCAGGATGTTGTCATCGTTTCTTTCTCAGACATAAACGGGATTTCCTGGGGCCTAATGCCCAAAAATTACAGTTCTTTGAGAGGTACATACATGGAAGAATTAAAGAAATGTTAAAGACGCCACAGTACAGAGGGTTTTAAAATCATCCGCATTATGGGAGAGTTTTGAACCACAAGGGACTGTGATAGGGCTTAATAACAGCTGGAAGAAGTATTCCCCAGGATGTTATCATCATTTCTTTCTCAGACATAAACGGGCTCTGCTGGGGCCTAATGCCCAAAAATTACAGTTCTTTGAGAGGTACATACATCTGATTGTTAAAGACGCCACAGTACAGTGGATTTTAAAATCATCCGCATTGTGGGAGAGTTTTGAACCACAAGGGACTGTGGTAGGGCTTAACTACTGCTGGAAGAAGTATTCCCCAGAACGTTAAATTCATTTCATTTTCACACATCAAAAGGCTAAGATGGGATCTAACGCCCAAAACGCAAAATATTTAGGGTGATTTATATTAATGTTTTTGTGACAATTTTTTGCGATTTGGTCCTTTGACCTATTGTCTAGGACACATTTTATTGCAAATAACGAAATTTGTCTGTATAATTTCCACAAATTATTTCAAGCGCTTAATTATGCCTTGACACACCACATTGCCAAGATATTTTCCTAGCTGATAAAATGCCAAGGTGACATTAAAATCGGTACTTGGAGCATAGCTTGGTATTAGTTCTTCATTTACGCTCAAATCCGAAATGTTATAGAGGACATTCTGAAACAAAAAAGAACATAAATTTTTTATGATTTCAAAAAAATAATTTAAAAAATTTCTGCTCTCCTACCTTCCTTATGGGACACGCCAATGGCAAATTGCTGTGATGTATCATTTTTCGCAAAAATACCATTACCAGCGGATTTGTTTTTAAATTTTCCAAGGCATCGCATACCTTTAGTTCCATATTTAAGAAATGTACAACTTTTTGACCACCTAGGGGTCGAACATCAACCAAAATACGAACATATGTATTCGGGGGTAATTCACGATTCAATGCAATTAGAAAACTAAAGGCATAGGTATTATTGTCCACCATCTGAACATGGCATTTATGTTGCAGCACCCAATCATTGCATACTTCACAGCGCACATCCTGTATATCCAGGGAGAAGAGGGATTTTTTCGACTGGAATTTCAAAGAAAAAAGATTATTAGGACTGAATATCTTGAAAAAATAAAATGCCATAATGTGAGGGAGCTTCAGTGGCGCCCAACAGTTTGGGGAACATAATAGAATAGATTTGGAGAAAATTATAAACTATGCTGAGTGGCGCCCAAAAGATTTTTTTGATCAATGTCTTCCTAGAATTAAGATCAGACATTTACCTGAACTTCATAGAAATATAAAATTATTATAAAGGAAAATAAAACCCGATACAAAACCAACATTTTTAGTCGAATGTGTGCCTTCGAATATTATTGAAAAATTCAAAACCACATTAAAAAACAATTGAAAATTTTTATTTCATATAAAATTATTAATATTTGTCAGGTATTAAATGTAATTAACGAAATTCAAAAATATGACAGATTAATATCGCTATTTAAGAGATGACATCATACAGAGCCTTAATGACAACAACAAAAAAATATTTAAAAACACAGTGTAACACGAAAAACCATCTCCGAAAATATTGGAAAACCATTAAGGAAAGTAGTAAAGTCGGGCTGGGCCGACTATATGATACCCTTCACCACTTTGGGTATATTCTACATATGGGTATTCTAATTTTTTTTAATTCCATTTAAAGCAATGGTTTTGATTTGATCTGATACATGCTTTTCGTGCAAATCGAATGAAATGTAGAGGCTTTGGTACACCTTTTACACAAAATCGGACGAGAATATATATGTGAGCTATATCCAACTCTGAATCGATTTCCACGAAACTTGGCAGACATGACTCCAGACCCAATTCAGAACGCTGTGCCAAATTTCGTGCAAATCGAAAGTTATGTAGGGACTTTAGTGCACCATTTACCTTAAATCGGAAGAAAATATATATGGGAGCTATATCTAAATCTGAACCGATTTCCACGAAACTTGGCAGACATTATTCTACATTCAATTCAGTACGATATACCAAATTTCGTGCAAATCGAAAGATATATAGGGACTTTAGTGCACCATTTACCTTAATCGGACGAAAATATATATGGGAGCTATATCTAAATCTGAACCGATTTTCACGAAACTTAGGTGACATTATTCTACACTCAATTGAGTACGATATGCCAAATTTCGTGCAAATCGAAAGATATATAGGGTCTTGAGTACACCATTTACCTTAAATCGGACGAAAATATATATGGGAGCTACATCTAAATCTGAACCGATTTTCACGAAACTTTGCACAGATTATTCTAGGCTTAATTTAGTACGCTGTACCAAATTTCGTGCAAATCGAAAGATATATAGGGACTTTAGTGCACCATTTACCTTAAATCGGACGAATATATATATGGGAGTTATATCTAAATCTGAACCGATATTCCCGAAACTACGCACACATCATTCTAGGCTTAATTCAGTACGCTATGCAACTCGCATGATAAATAGGGACTTTAGCCCACCATTTACTTAAAATCGGACGAAAATATATATGGGAGCTATATCTAAATCTGAACCGATTTTCACGAAACTTTGCACAGATTATTCTAGGCTTAATTTAGTACGCTGTACCAAATTTCGTGCAAATCGAATGATATATAGGGACTTTGGTGCACAATTTTCCTTAAATCGGTCGAACATATATATGGGAGCTATATTTAAATCTGAACCGATTTTCACGAAACTTAGCAGACATTATTCTACACTCAATTCAGTACGATATGCCAAATTTCGTGCAAATCGAAAGATATTTGGGGACTTTAGTGCACCATTTACCTTAAATCGGACGAAAATATGTATGAGAGCTATATCTACATGTGAACCGATTTTCAGGAAACTTAGCACACATTTTTCTACACTCAAGTCAGTACGATATGCCAAATTTCGTGCAAATTGAAAAATATGTAGGGACTTTAGTGCACCATTTTCCTTAAATCGGGCGAAAATATATATGGGAGCTATATCTAAATCTGAACCGATTTTCATGAAACTTAGCACACATCATTCTAGGCTTAATTTAGTACGCTGTACCAAATTTCGTGGAAATCGAAAGAAATGTAGAGGCTTTGGTACACCTTTTACACAAAATCGGACGCGAATATGTATGTGAGTTATATCCAAATCTGAACCGATTTCCACGAAACTTGGCAGACATGGCTCCAGACCCAATACAGAACGCTGTTCCAAATTTCGTGGAAATTGAAAGATATATAGGGACTTTAGTGCACCATTTACCTTAAATCGGACGAAATTATGTATGGGAGCTATATCTAAATCTGAACCGCTTTTCACGAAACTTAGCAGACATTATTGTACAATCAATTCAGTACGATATGCCAAATTTCGTGCAAATCGAATGATATATAGGGACTTAAGTACACCATTTACCTTAAATCGGACGAAAATATATATAGGAGCTATATCTAAATCTGAACCGATTTTCAGGAAACTTAGCACACATTATTCTAGGCTTTTTTCTGTAAGCTATGCCAAATTTCGTGCAAATCGAAAGATATTTCGGGACTTTGGTACACCATTTACCTTGAATCGGACGAAGTTATATATGGGAACTATATCTAAATTTGAACCGAATTTCACGAAACTTAGCACACATCACTCTAGACCTAATTCATTAGGCTGTGCCAAATTTCGTGCAAATCGAAAGATATTTAGGGACTTGGGTACACCATTTACCTTAAATCGGACGAAAATATATATGGGAGCTATATCTAAATCTGAACCGATTTTTCCCAATTTTAATAGGGTTCGTCCTGGGGCCAAATGAATGAGCTGTGCCAAATTTCATCCAATTCGAATAATAAAAGCGACCTGTACTTTGTTCACAATTTAACATGGACAGACAGACGGACGGATGGACGGACATACATAAATCGACTTAGAAAGTGATTCTATGCCTATTCTCAAAAGGAACCATGTGTCTATTTCGTTTTCTTTTTGCCTGTTACAAACATATGCACAAAGACATAATACCCTGTACCACAGTGTGGTGAAGGGTATAAAAACTCACCCATTTTAGAGGATTATTTTCGTCCTCAAGGAGCTTCTATGGTGTTAGCTATCCTTTAGGTGTTAGCTATCCTTACAGGAATTATTCCTTAGGGTGTCTTATTTATTTCATGCTCAGTCATGAATTGGCTATCTGCACAATTAATAGCATAAAAGCACAATTTGTTGAGAGCGGATTCGTATTGTTTTTCAAAGTCGGTGATATTTAGCAATTAAAAAGCAATTTTTTAAGACTATTTTCGGGTACAAGGCGTTATTTTCGAAGTTGGGTTTTAATGTAAGAAATGTACCTTGGCATATTTACTTTATTTTCTTTTCAAATATCAAAACTGTAGAGTGGGATCTAATGGCTCAAAAGTGGGCTATAATCTATTTGTTTATCAAAGGTAGCTTATATAGAATTTTAAAAAAATTCCAATTTTTGGCGGATTATTTTTAGCCTCAAGGCGGTTCGGTTTCGGTTTCACCTTGGCGGTTCGGTTTCGGTTTCTCCTATATATATTGTAATCTACATAAATATGCCCTCAATCGTTATGGCCTTAATGTGGGTTTCCAGGTGGAACGTGATGTCCACGAAAGTGCCCAATTGGAATTGACGATTATCTGTCGATTTTTAAAAGGTGGAAAAACTTTAAAATTTGTCGACTTGATGGTGAATATTTGTACTGCCGATAGTGAATGCAATGCCGATAGTTAAGAAAATTTTTGTGGAATTGATGAGAACGACCAGTTTGCCGTGTCAGTGTCCCATTAAGGGGGTGAGTTGATTTTTTATTAGACAATTTCAAATTTATTCTAGAATCATTTTTTTAATTTTTTCAGAACATTCTCTACAACATCACGAATTTTATGCTTACCGAAGATCTTTTTCCATCCTATGCTCCAATGGTGGATTTCAATTATTCCATAATAATATGGGAATATCAGAAATTTGTAGCCTCCTATATGATACAGGGGGCAACTGACCCCCAAAAAATATTTTTTTGGCACAGCTCACTTATTTGGCCCAAGGACGAAACCTATTGAAATTGAAGAAAATCGATTCAGATTTAAATATAGCTCCTATATATAATTTCGTCCGATTTAAGGTAAATGGGGCACTAAAGTCCCTATATATCTTTCAATTTGCACGAAATTTGGCACGGTGTACTCAATTGAGTCTAGAGTGACGTGTGTTAAGTTTCTTATAAAACGATTCAGATTCAGATATAGCTCCCATATATATTTTCGTCCTATTTTATGTAAATGGTGCACCAAAGTCTCTATATACCTTTCGATTTGCACGAAATTTGGCATAGGGTACTGAATTGAGTCTAGAACGATGTATGTTAAATTTCGTGAAATTCGGTGCAGATATAGATATAGCTCCCATATATATTTTCGTCCGATTTAAGAAAAATGGGACACCAAAGTCCCTATATATCTTTCGATTTGCATGAAATTTGGCACAGCGTAATGAATTAGGTCCAGAATGATGTGTGCCAAGTTTTGAGAAAATCGGTTCAAATTTAGATATAGCTCCCATTCATAATTTTGTCCGATTTTACATATATGGTGCATCAAAGTCCCTATATATCGTTCGATTTGCAAGAAATTTTGCATAACGTACTTAATTAAGCCTAGAACGATGTGTGTTAAATTTTATGAAAATCGGTTCAGATTTAGATATAGCTCTCATATATATTTTCGTCCGATTTAATGTAAATGGTGCGCCAAAGTCCCTAAGTATGATTCGATTTGCACGAAATTTGGATCAGCGTGCTGAATTAAGCCTAGAATGATGTGTGATCAGTTTCGTGAAAATCGGTTCAGATTTAGATATAGCTCCCATATATATTTTCGTCCGATTTTAGGTAAATGAGGCACCAAAGACCCTATATGTCCCTCGATTTGCACGAAATTTGGCATAGGGTACTGAATTGAGTCTAGAACGATGTATGTTAAATTTCGTGAAAATCGGTTCAGATTTAGATATAGCTCCCATATATATTTTCGTCCGATTTTAGGTAAATGAGGCACCAAAGACCCTATATATCTTTCGATTTGCACGAAATTTGATAGAGCCTACTAAATTAAGTCTAGAATGAAGTGTGCTAAGTTTCGTTAAAATCGGTTCAGATTTAGATATAGGTCCCATATATAGTTTCGCCCGATTTTGGGTAAATGGTGCACCAAAGTCCCTGAAAATCATTCGATTTGCACGAAATTTTGCATAGTATACTGCATTGTGTCGAGAATGATGTGTGTCAAGTTTCGAGGAAATCGGTTCAGATTTAGATATAGCTGATATATATATTTTCGTCCGATTTAAGGTAAATGGGTCAACAAAGTCCCCATACATCTTTCGACTTGCACGAAATTTTGCATATTATACTGAATTGTGTCGAGAATGATGTGTGTCATGTTTCGTGTAAATCAGTTCAGATTCAGATATAGCTCCCATATATATTTTCGTCCGATTTAAGGTAAATGAGGCACCAACGTCCCTACATATCTTTCGACTTGCACGAAATTTGGCATAGCGTACTGAATTAGGTCCAGAATAATATGCGTCAAGTTTCGTGAAAATCGGGTCAGATTTAGATATAGCTCCCATATATATTTTCGTCCGATTTTAGGTAAATGAGGCACTAAAGTCCCTACATATCTTTCGTTTTGGACGAAATTTGAAATTTGTAGCCATAGCCTCCATATGTATTTCGGACGGATTGAAATTAAATTTTTAACAGTGCGACATCCATCGTTTCCATAAATTTGTCCCATGGTACGCATACAACTCTGAATCTGTCCGAATGAAATTAAATTTAGAATAGGTTGCAGACTGGCATGAGTATGTTCCTTTGAGGGCACATTGATATGCAATTGTAAGGATACATATGTAATATATACTCAAAGTGGTGAAGGGTATCATATAGTCGGCCCAGTGCGACTTTACTACTTTCCTTACTGGGTTTTTTATAAATCCACGCCTAGTGGAGGTCCTTAAAAATATTTTTTTATAAAATCCTTTTTATTTATTTCTTTAAAAAAATATCCATTAAATTTTTTCAGGTTCTTGGAATTGTCAATCCCTGTACAAAAGCCTTGGCCAATTGCATCTGTTTATCGGTAAATTCCAGAGTTACATTGAAATATAAAAGCGGCATATATTTCATGACAATATCTTCAGTGACGGTCAAATTTGAAATGCGATAAAGAAAATTCTGAAAATACACGAAAAATCGAATATTCTTCGTTTTAAATTGAATCTCATCACACTCACCCCTCTAATGGGACATGCCATTGGCAGATTACTTTTCTCCATTAGATTATTCAAAATTTTCTTCACCACCGGTAGGGTATTGATGTTACCCAACAGATCACATATGCGAATTTTCAAATCAATAAATTTTACAATCCGTTTACTATCACGCGGTTTGAAATGGACAACAATGGCAATCGCTGCCTGTTCGGGTAATTTGCGACTCAATTCAAAATCAATATTAAAAGCATAGCGGCTGATGGCCACCTTTTGAAATTCACAACTGTAGTGCTTTACGAGAGGCTGGGCAGCATAACAGCTAAAATTTTGAACTTCGACAAAAATGTTGCTGCTGCTGCTACTTTTGGTGGCAGACTATGGAGATAATTGGGAATTGATTAGGAGGAATAAAAAATTAATAAATAAATAAAAAAAAATAAAATTAAAAAATCTATACCTGAGTTTTGCCCTGCCAGCCAACCATAATGATTAGAATCAATATCCGTTTGGAAAACATTTTTTACGACGGTCTACTGGCCAAGTGAGTGAAAAGAGTCGAATAATTTTTCACAGACTTCGGTGATTATTATTATTATTATGATTTTCTAATTGCTTGTCTATATTGTTTTAAAAATAATTTATTTTTAATGGCCAACGATTATAACAAGGTATGAGGATTTTATCTGAAATCTAATATAAATTTGATGAGGGAATTAATGCCTTTTGTGGGATTTGGAAAACTCTATTTGAACCAAAAAAAAAAAAAAAAACAATATTTAAACTAGTGAGCGGAGCAGTATAGTCGGACGGGGCCGACCATACGATACCCTACACAACTACCACGAACTCTAACTTTCTGAGGATGTTTATTCCGAGTCTGAGTAATATTTCGTGATATTTGCCCCCTCTTGTCCGATTAGAGGTCAACAACACCTCTTCCTTACTTTTTTCGAATATTCAGTACAGTCCTTCTAATTACTTGTCCAGATTACCTTCACGGTGGGTTGTGTTGTGATTTTCGGATTATACTGGACTCGAAAACACACAAAAAATTATGTTTTCGGCCCATTTCATCCCAAAATTTTAATCATATCATCACCGAAAATTGTAGGCGTTGTTCTTGACCATAACTGGAACTTCATGAAAAATTTCAAAGCCATCAGCCCCTCTAATGTGGTAATGGGTTACTAAATGGGGTCTACATCCTCCAGGAGTAAATATATATGCCATAAAATACAAATTTTGTCATTTTTCACACAAAAGTCAGGGTCCATTTGACCCGCTAAATATTGACCGATCTTTATCAAAACATGCATGCTTATTCTCTGGCCCGATCCCCTTCTCCATGCAAAAATTCGCGGGGTTTGGGCCATAATTGCGGCCTCTGGAGCGACCAGAAAAACCGACAAAAATAATGTTTTTGGTCCATTTCATCCCCTAAATATTAACCGATCTTTTCCAAAAACAATAGGGGTCTTCATTGGCCAGAACCTATCCTACATGCAAAATTTCGTGAAGATTGGTCCATAACTCTGGCCTGTATCGTGTTTACAAATTATAATGGACAGACGGACGGACGGACGGACACACATGTCTAGATCGACTCAGCTAGTCGAGATATGACGATCGGTATACTTAAAGGTGGGTCTAGGACCAATATTTCGCGGCGTTACAAACATTTGGGGCTGCACAAAGCTATAATACCCTGACAACATAGTTGTGTAGGGTATAAATATTTTTTAAAAAATCCACGCCTTACATAGAACCTTAAAAATATTTTAAAAAATATAATAAGGAAAGTAGTAAAGTCGGACTGGGCCAACTATATGATACCCTTCACCACTTTGGGTATATTTTACATATGTATCCTTACAATTGTATGTCGGACAAACGTTAGAAGTTTATTTATGTAACTCGGACAAAAATATAACGGATCTTCACGAAACTTAGCACACATCATTCTAGACTTAATTCAGTACGCTATGCCAAATTTCGTGCAAATCGAAGGATATAAAGGGACTTTGGTGAGCCATTTACATTAAATCGGACGAACATATGTATGCAGAAGGCTGCTCCGCTCAACTTACCCAGCTGCTTGACGAAAGCACCACTTGTCCCGATAATAATACCGAAGCACAATGGCAAAGAATTGCCCACTCCCTTCAAACTGCAGCAAAAGCAACACTTGGGTACCAAAAACCACCACCAAGAAACCCATGGTACGATCAGGAGTGTCGTAATGCTACTGATATGAGAAACGCAGCGTATAGGGCAACCCAGTGGACAGTACCTACACGTAATGCTATGGAGAACTATAGGGGAAAAAAGGAGAGAGGAGAAACGTATTTTCAAAAAAAAAAAAAGAAAGAACAAGAAAAACGTGAGCGAGAGCAAATCGAGATGTACAGGAGTCAGAATGAAGTCCGAAAATTCTACAAACGGGTAAAATACCAAACCGAAGGTTTTTTTGCAGGCACATCCGCCTGTAGAGACAAAGAAGGAAACCTGGTGATAGATACAGACAGCGTGCTGAGGATCTCGAAGAAGCATTTTGAAAAACATCAAATAATAGCAGCGAAGTGGATACCCCAGACCCATAATAGATGACAATATCGAGTGTATACCACCTAGCCAAGATGAGGTCCGATTAGTAATCAATTGGCTGAAGAATAAAAAAGCAACTGGTGCCGATGGTTTACAAGCCGAACTATTTAAGACAGGTGGTCATATGCTGGTAAGGAGCATGCACCAGCTGATTAGTACAATTTGGCTAGAGGAAAGCATGCCCAATGATTGGAACCTCAGCATCCTGTGACCCGTGTACAAAAAAAAGAGACATGACGATCTATGCCAACTATAGATGAAAGTAGTCTCCTTCACATCGCATATCCAGTGTACTGTGTGAACGACTGAAGCCAAGCGTGAACGACATTATTGGACCATACCAATGCGGCTTCAGACCTCGCACATCCACCATTGACCAGATTTTCACTCTTCGCCAAATCCTGGAAAAAGCCACGAAAAACACATCGACACATTCCACCTATTCGTCGACTATAAAGCCGCATTCGACAGCCCTATCCGTTCAGAGGTGTATAAAGCCATGTCTGCGTTTGGTATTCCTGCAAAATTAATTCGGCTATGCAGGATAACTTTAACTGGCACAAGATCAGCAGTTAAAGTCGGAAAGGACCTCTCGAAGCCCTTTAATACCGAATGACAATTCAGACAAGGTGACATTTTGTCGTGTGACCTTTTTAACATCCTTCTGGAAAAGGTCATACAAGAGGCAAAAGTGAACAGGAATGGCACTCTGTACACCAAACAACACTCGCCTACGCCGATGACATCGACATAATGGGTCAAACATTGCGAGCGGTAACAGCCACCTTTGAACAAATTGAGAAGGAGTCTGCCAAAGTGGGTCTGGCAGTAAACGGCGAGAAGACCAAGCCGATGATATCATTAAGCAAGACGTCCATTAGGCTCGCACCAGCTGTGGAACTTGAGAACTACAGCTTCGAGGTAGACAAATATTTGATATTACCTTGGTACCGCCATAAACAAAACGAATGACATCAGTTTTGAAATTCGGAGAAGGATAGTGTTGACCAACATATGCTACTATGGTCTGAGTAAGCAAGACCAAACTCACACTCTACAAGACGCTGATACTACCCGTGCTGTTATACGGATCTGAAGCATGGGTACTTGCGCAAGCAGATGTGGCAGCTCTTGGAGTGTTTGAGAGAAAAATTCTTCGAAAGATCTATGGGCCGATCTGCGTTGGCGGTGAATATCGCCGTCGAATGGACAATGAGTTGTACCAGCTATGCTCGGACATCGACATTGTTAGACGTATTGCGCTGCAGCTACTACGTTGGCTAGGTCATGTTGTGAGAATGGATAAATATGCCTCAGCCCAGAAGGCATATAAAAGCGAACCAGCTGATGGGGGAAGGCCGCAGAAGGAGAAGACCACGAATACGATGGAAAGATCAAGTCGGAGACAACATTGCCGAAAATGGTATTTCAAATTGGAAAAAACTGCCCAAAAGACCGACGCGCCTGGAAATCTTTTTTAAGCTCGGCTTATGGAACGAAGGTTCTGTTACAAGCCAGCTAAGTAAGAAAGTAATATAATAAAATCTGAACCGAATTTCACGAAACTTAGCACACATCATCCGAGACCTAATTCAGTATGCTGTGCCAAATTTCGTGCAAATCAAAAGATAAATAGGGACTTTGGTACACCATTTACCTTAAATCGGACGAAAATATATATGGGAGCTATATCTAAATCTGGACCGATTTTCACGAAACTTAGCACACATCGTTCTAGGCCTAATTTAGTACGCTGTGCCAAATTTCGTGCAAATCCGTACATATTAAGGGACTTTGGTGCACCATTTACCTTAAATCGGACGAAAATATATATTAGAGCTATATATAAATCTGAACCGATTTTCACGAAATTTACCACACATGGTTCTAGACTTACTCCAGTACGTTATACCGAATTTCGTGCAAATCGAAGGATATATAGGGACCTTCGTGCATTTTTTACCTCAAATCGGACGAAACTATATATGGAAGCTATATCTAATTATGAACCGATTTTCATGAAACTTAACATACATCATTTTACCCCTTATTCATTACGCTGTGCCAAATTTCGTGCAAATCGAAAGATATATAGGGACTTTGGTGCACCATTTACCTTAAATCGGACGAAGATGTATATGGGAGCTATATCTAAATCCGAACCGATTTTTTCCAATTTCAATAGGGTTCGTCCCCATAGAATAACTGACCTATGATAAATTTCATTCAATTCGGATTATAAATGCGACCTGTACATTGTTTACAATTTAACAGCGACAGACAGACGGTCGGACATGCATGAATCGATAAAGTTATTCTATGCATATTCTTACAAGGAACAATGTGTCTATCCCGTTTCCTTTTGCCTGTTACAAACATATGCACAAAGACATAATACCCTGTACCACAGTGTGGTGAAGGGTATATTTTTTTTTTAAGAATCCAAACTTTAGGCAGACCCCTAAACATATTTTTTTAAACAATCCACGCCTTAGGCAGAGCCCCCAAAAATATTTAAAATAAAAATCCACGCCTTAGGCAGACCCCCCCCCAAAAAAAAATATTTAAAAAAAATCCACGCCTTTATTTTTTTTTCAATTTTATTTTCATTAACTCTTTTTGGCCACAATGGTCCCATTGTGCCATGTTATGCCCTGAAAGAAAATCAAGATGATTAATTTTTCATTTTCATAAAATTCCAAGGAATGATTGAAACTGAAGGCAGGTGTAAAGGGTGGCAGTAATTCATTGCTGAACACGAAATTTGTCATCTTATAATGAAAGTTCTAAAAAAGTTGAAAAAAATTATTGAATGTAAAAATAATCAAAAAATCAAACCCACCGCCTTTATGGGACACACCAGTTGGACATTGAAGGACCTTTTCAATTCCCTGTAGAGTTCAATAAGTAATGGTATCGATTTGAATTGACTCAAGGCATCACAAAGATTCAGACGTATATTGAAAAATGTTAACGGTTTCGTAGCCTTCGGGGGCTTAACTACGGTCAAGATACGAACGTCGATATTGCGGGGAAATGGCCGATGTAATTGATAATCGATATTAATTCCAAAATGATTGGGTCGCAATTTCGTATAATTCCAGTTGAAATATTCAAGATAGTCATTCGAATAATTGGTAATGGTGAAATGGGTTATGTCGATATTGATGGGCCTTTTGGCAGCCTATAGGGAAAATCGAATTCAAAAATTTGGGATATTAAAAAAATATATTTTCAACTACCTGTAAAATTTGAAAACTTTTCAAAGCCAATATTAAAAGCAAATATTTGATTGGCATTGTTCGGCAATAAATCCACAATAGATTGTTTTCAAATTCATCAAGACTTGGGGTATTCGATTTCATGCACAATATACGTTTGCATGGGTTTCAAATTACCAATCTATTTAAATAATTATTTTATTTGTATTTAATGGTTTTATTCGCCAACAGGGTGGGAACAAATAAAATGTCATTAAATAAAGCATAAAAACATTTTTAAGAACTATCGATAAGGTGTGGATTTTTATACCCTACACAGCTATGTTGGCAGGGTATTAAAGCTTTGTGCAGCCCCAAGAGTTTGTAACGCTGCGAAATATTGGTCCTAGACCCACCTTAAAGTATACCGATCGTCATATATCGACTAGATGAGTCGATTTAGACATGTGTGTCCGTCCGTCCGTCTGTCCATTATAATTTGTAAACACGATACAGGCCACAGTTATGGACCAATCTTCGCGAAATTTTGCATGTAGGATGGGTACGGCCCAATGAATACACCTATTGTAAAGACACCTATTTTTGGTAAAGATCGGTTAATACTTAGGGGATGAAATGGACCAAATACTTAATTTTTGTCAGTTTTTTCTCTGGTCGCACCAGAGGCCGCAATTATGGCCCAAACATCTCGGAATTTTACATGGAGAAGGGAATTGGGCCAAAAAATAAGCATGCCTGTTTTTATAAGGATTGGTCAATATTTAGCGGGTCAAATGTACCCTGACCTTTGTGTGAAAAATTACAACATTTGTATTCTATGGCGTATATATTTGCCCCTGAAGGACCTAGACCCGAGAAGTTTATAGTATATCCCAGAGGAGTTGTTGACCTTCAAATCGATACCAATTATATGACTGTATGTACTCTGATGTGCGAGTTACACTTAAATATTTACAGGTGCTGACATCCTGAGATAGAATTTAGTAACCCATTACTACACTAGAGGTCGGAAATATAGCGTTGATCGCTATGAAATGTTTCATGAGATTCCAGTTTTGACCAAGGACAACGCCTATAATTTTCGTTGATGATCAGAAAATAATTTTAGGATGAAGAGGAACGAAAACTTAATTTTTTGTGTTTCGTTTTTTCGAGTCGATCTATAGGCCACAATTGAAAGCCCAACACACAACATAACCCATGGTAAAGAGAATCTGGACAAGTATAGCCCTCGTCTACGGATTATTAAAAATATTCATCTAGTACAGCCCTCGCCTACTGAATGTAAAAAATATTCATCTAGACGGTCAAGAGGGTGCAAATATCGAAGATATTGCCCAAGCTCAGAATATAGATCCACAGAAAGTTAGATTTTCCTGGAAGTTGTGTAGGGTATCATATGGTCGGTACCGTGCATATGTTTGTAACAGGCAAAGGGAAACGAGATAGATACATGGTTCCTTTTGATTACACTTTCTAAGTCGATTTATGCATATCCGTCCGTCCGTATATCCGTCAGTCTGTCCATGTTAAATTGTAACAGATTATTTATTTGGACCAAGGACGAACCCTATTGAAATTGGGAAAAATTGGCTCAGATTTAAATATAGCTACCATATATATATATTCGCCCGAATGGTGCATCAAATTTTTTATATATCTTTCGATTTGCACGAAATTTGGCACAGCGTACTGAATTGAGCCTGGAACGATGTGTGCAAAGTTTAGTGAAAATCGGTTCAGATTTAGATATAGCTCCCATATATATTTTCGTCCGATTTAGGGTAAATCGTGCGACAAAGTCCCTAAATATCTTTCGATGTGCACGAAATTTGGCGCAGCGTACTGAATTGAGCCTAAAATGATGTGTGCTTAGTTTCGTGAAAACCGGTTCATATTTAGATATAGCTCCCATATATATTTTCGTCCGATTTAAAGTAAATCGTGCACCGAAGTACCTAAATATCTTTCGATTTGCACGAAATTTGGCGCAGCGTACTGAATTGAGCCTAAAATGATGTGTGCTCAGTTTCGTAAAAATCGGTTCAGATTTATATATAGCTCCCATATATATTTTCGTCCGATTTAAGGTAAATCGTGCACCAAAGTCCCTATATATATTTCAAATTCTACGAAATTTGTCACGGCGTACTGAATTGAGCCTAGAATGATGTGTGTTAAATTTCGTGAAAATAGGTCTACATTTAGATATAGCTCCCATATATATTTTCGTCCGATTTAATGTAAATGGTGCACCAAAGACCCTATATATTTTTCGATTTGCACAAAATTTGGCAGAGCGTGCTGAATTGAGCCTAGAATGATGTGTGCTAAGTTTCGTGAAAATCGGTTCAGATTTAGATATAGCTCCCATATATAGCTTCGTCCAATTTTAGGTAAATGAAGCTCCAAATTCCCTATATATCGTTCGATTTGCACAAAATTTGACATAGAGTTCTGAAATAGGTCAAAAATGATGTGTGCTGAGTTTCGTGAAAATCGGTTTAGATTTAGATATAGCTCCCATATATAGCTTCGTCCGATTTTAGGTAAATGAAGCTCCAAATTCCCTATATATCGTTCGATTTGTACGAAATTTGGCATAGCGTCCTGAAATGAGTATTGAATGATGTGCGTAAAGTTTCTTGATAATCGGTTCAGATTGAAATATAGCTCCCATATATAATTTCGTCCGATTTATTGTAAATGGGGGACCCAAGTCCCTATATATCCTTCGATTTGCATGAAATTTGGCATAGAGTCCTATAAATATATCATAGTGTCCTGAAATGAGTATAGAATGATGTGTGCTAAGTTTCTTGAAAATCGGTTCCGATTTGGATATAGCTCCCATATATAATTTCTTCCGATTTATTGTAAATGGTGCACCAAAGTCCGTATATATCTTTCGAGTTGCACGAAATTTTTCACATCGTACTAAATTTAGCCTAGAACGATGTGTGTTAAATTTCGTGAAAATCGGTTCAGATTTAGATATAGCTCCTATATATATTTTCGTCCGATTTTAGGTAAATAGTGCACCAAAGTCCCCATATATCATTCGTTTTGCACGAAATTTGGCACAGGCTCCTCGATTGGGTGTAGAATGATGTGTGCTAAGCTTCGTGGAAATCGGTATATATATATATATATATATATATATAGTTTCGTCCGATTTAAGGTAAATGGGGCACCCATGACCCTATATATCGTTCGATTTGCACTGAATTGAACCTAGAACGATGTGTGTTAGGTTTCGTGAAAATCGGTTCAGATTTAGATATAGCTCCCATATATATTTTCGTCCGATTTTAGGTAAATAGTGCACCAAAGTCCCTTTATGTCCTTCGATTTGCACGAAATTTGGCATAGTGTACTGAATTGAGTCTAGAATGATGTGTGGTAAGTTTCGGGAAAATCGGTTCAGATTTAGATATAGCTCCCATATATATTTTCTTCCGATTTTATGTAAATGCTACACCAAAGCCCCTATATACCCTTAGATTTGATGTGATGTGCGATAAGCTTCGTGAAAATCGTTACAGATTTAGTTATAGCTCTCATCTATATTTCGTCCGTTAAAATCCGTTCAATGAAATAGGCATAAAGATCATATATTCAAGTTCGTCCACTTCTATGCCAATGTTCTTTCGAAAAGGCGTAGTCTGTTTGGAGCGATGTGTAGAATATACCCAAATTGCTGAAGGGTATTATATGGTCGGCCCAGTTTACTGCTTTCCTTACTGGTTAAAAATTACTTTTTTTCAGGGTCTGTGTAAGATATGGATTTTTTATTTCAAAATATTTTTCAAATTTTATTAGTTTTAGTTGTCCCAGGATATTTCTTAGGTTTCGATTTCGGCTCCGTTGACCCCTCAACAATATAGATGGCAAAGGGTTTACCGTATTCATGGAAATATACCGAATAATTGAAATGCACTATTGGTGTATAGAGTGGAAAAATGTCTTCGGTTATAATAAAGTCGGTCATGTTGTACCAATAGTTCTGAAAACGTATAAATTAATTAAAATTCCAATAAAAATTACAAAAAAACAATTGCCCCAAAAACAACTTACCCCCTCAACGGGACAGGAATAGGGTAAATTACTGCTACGCATCAACTCTATGAACAGCTTATTGATCATCGGCACAGACTTCAAATGATTCAGCGCTTCACAAATATTTAATTTAATATTCAGAAATGTCAAAATTTTACTGTGACCCCGCATGCGATATGTTATTGTAATTTCAATTTCCGAATTTTCGGCTAATTCGCGTTCTAGAATAAACCAAATTCCGGTGGCAAAACGATTCACAGCCAATTTTTTTAAACTACAATGGACGTGAGCAACGGGAGAGGTTACATTGTGACAGGTTACCTTGTGAAACTCGACGTTGAAGGAACGTCTGGCAGCCTGGGGAGAAGGGAGGAGATTATTTTATAATTAAAAATAAATTATAATAAAAAATTTATAATAAAAATAAAAAAAATATATTGCAAAATACCTCCGCTAATGAAAAAATACTGAAGATAAATATAACTATAAATTTTCTTTTGAGCATTGCCCTGCAGTCACTACCGCTATAAATTGAAATTTAATGTTTTAATTTATTTATGTTTTAAACGACACACGTGCCGAATTGTTTTTATTTGTTTAGGGAAATAATTATATATTTTAATTACTCAATTTCGGGGTAATTTTTTATTGATCCAAGGTTATAGCAATGTGTATTAGGGTGGCTTTCAATAAAATTTTTTTTTTCAAAATTTTCACAAGGATTGGATTTTGAAATAAAATTTTTTCAGGGCTCCCATAAGGTGTGAAGTTGTTAAATATTTTTTTTTCATGGTCCTTATAAGGCGTGGATTTTTTTCAAGGCTTCTCAAGGAGTGGATTTTTAAAAGAATATTTTTTTCGGGCTTTCATAAGGCATGGATTTTTAATAGAATACTTTTCAGGTGCTCCAATAATGCATTTGTGAAGTAGGGGATGATAGATACCACGCAACGGCTCTGAATGATTTTAACATGGCAAAGTCCAGGCTTAACATGGTCCCTCTTTCATCTCTATTGTGGATATTGACCTCCCAGCGGTGTTACCTGGGGTAGCTATTTTCATTATCCATTGAAATAGTATGCTAATATGTGCCGCGAGTTCACCCATAAGAACTATAAAATAATAGGTTGAGGCGTCGGGTTAGTTGCCCACACTCGGAAAACCCCTCTTACTATGAAAAAGCAACGAGAAAGAAAACCAAACCCACCTAATGTTGACGACCCCCGAAAACGTATAAAGGACCACGATCTGCGAATCTGCACTTGGAATGTGCGCACGTTGTACAGAACAGGCGCAGTGTTCGCTTTGGCGGATGTACTCAAAAGTACAAAACCGATATTATTGCCTTTCAGGAAATGCGAAGGAAAGGGGACTGGCGTAAGTAAATCAGATGATCACGCCCTGTATAGCTGCCATGAAACGAGACGTGAATTTGGCTGCGGATTTATGGTTAACAGGAGAATAAAAGACCTCGTCTCCTCACTCCAGTAGATGAACGAATTGCTATAATCCGCATAAAAGCTGAGTTCTTCTGCATCAGTCTTATTTGCGCCCATGCTCCGACCGAAGATAAAGATGAACAGACCTAAGACATTTTTTATGAGCGCCTAGAAACTGCATATGACCGCTGCCCTGGCCATGACATTAAAATTCTGCTAGAAGATTTTAATGCAAAAATCGCAAGGCAAAATATTTTTGGCCTCACCGTCGGAATATTCAGCCTTCATGAACAAACATCCGACAACGGCATGATGTTGATTGACTTCGCGGCAGCAAAAAACATGGTGGCAGCCAAGGTACGCACCCGTCTTAATGTAGCAGCAAAGGTGCGATCTAATATAACACGGAAACTCGACGTCGAAAGCTGCTAACACAACAGGTAGCCGAGGCCTACTCCCCTCAACTTACTTACCTGCTTGACGAAAGCACTTCTTGTCCCGATAATAGTATAGAAGTACAATGGCATATAATTGCTCACACTTGGGTACCAAAAACCACCACCAAGAAACCCATGGTACGATCAGGAGTGTCGTAATGCTACTGATGTGAAAATGTAGCGTATAGGGCAACCCTGCAGACAGTAGCAACACGTAATGTGATGGAGAATTATCGGGTGAGCGTGAGTAAATCGAGGTGTACAGGAGTCAGAATGAAGTCCGAAAAATTTACCAACGAGTAAAGCACCAAACCGAAGACTTTGATGCAGGCACATTCTCCTGTAGAGGTGAAAAAGGTGACAGGTAAAGACAGTGTGCTGAGGATCTGGAAGGAGCATTTTGAAATTACGGTATAGAGTGTATACCACCTAGCCAAGATGAAGTCAGAATAGCAATTAATCGGCTGAAGAATAGTAAAGCAGAAGGTGCCGATGGTTTACAAGCCGAACAATTCAAGACTGGTGGACAGATGCTGGTAAGGAGCATGCACCAGCTGATTAGTACAATTTGGCTAGAGGAAAGCATGCCCAATGATTGGAACCTCAGCATCCTGTGTACCGTGCAATCAATCGGCTGAAGAATAATAAAGCAGAAGGTGCCGATGGTTTACAAGCCGAACTATTCAAGACTGGTGGTCAGATGCTGGTAAGGAGCATGTACCAGCTGATTAGTACAATTTGGCTAGAGGAAAGCATGCCCATTGATTGGAACCCCAGCAACATGTGTCCCGTGCACAAAAAAACAAAGACAAGACGATATGTGCCAACTATAGAGGAATAAGTCTCCTTCCTATCGCATATAAAGTGCTATCCTGTGTGCTGTGTGAACGACAGAAACCAATGGTCAACGACATTACTGGACCATACCAATGCGGCTTCCGACCTGGCAAGTCCACCATTGACCAGATTTTCACTCTGCGCCAGATCCTGAAAAAGACCAATGAAAAACACATTGACACATTCAACTATTCGCCGACTATGAAGCCGTATTTGACAGCCCTATCCGTTCAGAGGTGTTTAAAGCCATGTATGCGTTTGGTATTCCTGCAAAATTAATTCGGCTATGCAGGATAACTTTAACTGGCACAAGATCAGCAGTTAAAGTCGGAAATGACCTTTCGGAGCCCCTTAATACCGAACGAGGATTCAGACAAGGTGACAGTTTGTCGTGTGACCTTTTTAACATCATGCTGGAAAAGGTCATACGAGAGGCAAAGGTGAACAGAAATGGCACTCTGTACACCAAACAACACAGGTTACTCGCCTACGCCGATAACATCGACATAATGGGTCGAACATTGAGAGCGGTAACAGCCACCTTTGAACAAATTGAGAAGGAGCCTGCAAGAGTGGTTCTGGCAGTAAACGGTGAGAAGACCAAGGTGATGGTATCAACGCACAAGACATCCAGTAGACTCGGACCAACTGTGGAACTCGAGAACTACAGCTTTGAAGTAGTCATAGATTTTATATACCGTGGTACCGCCATAAATAAAACGATGACATCAGTTTTGAAATTCGGAGAAGGATAGTGCTGGCCAACAGACGCTACTATGGTCTGAGTAAGCAGTTTAGAAACAAGGCCACCTCACGCCAAACCATACTCACACTCTACAAGACGCTGATACTACCCGTGCTATTATATGGATCTGAAGCATGGGTACTTAAGCAAGCAGATGAGGCAGCTCTTGGAGAGTTTGAGAGAAAATTTCTCCGAAAGATCTATGGGCCGATCTGCGTTGACGGTGAATATCGCCGTCGAATGAACCAGGAGTTGTACCAGCTATTCTCGGACATCGACATTGTTAGACGTATTGAGTTGCAGCGACTACGTTAGCTAGGTCATGTTGTGAGAATGGATGAAGATGTCCCAGCCCAAAAGGCATATAAAAGCGAACCAGGTGATGGTTTTCGCGGAAGGGGAAGGCCACGAATAAGATAGAAATATCAAGTGGAGGAAAGCATGTATTTTTAAAAGAATATTTTTTCGGAAGGAATATTTTTAGGGTTCTAGTGTTATTCCCCCACCAAACCTGTCACTTCCAGTATTTCCTCTCTCTCCGCATGACAGACAACTGTTATTAAGACATATTTTATTGTTCAAACTCTTTGATTATGGGTTTCTGGGTGTGGTTTTTGCATGTGGTGGCAATGAATAAAAATCGGATCACATTTAAATTTTGTTAATTCTCAACTACCGAAATTAACCACAAAATTTAATTTTATGCTTCAAATAATTTCCAACAAAAGAGTTCGAAAGCAAAAAATATGTTTCTTTAGATGTCAATTGGGTATTATGTTTGTAAGTATGTGCATGTGTGATTGTTTGAAAAGATCTGTCCATTTGAAAATGACCCTTTGGTTCGTCTGACCCTTTAGAAAATATGTTTGTAAGTAGGTTAACAGACTGTATTCTCCCACCCATGTGAACAATATGCTTGCAAGGGTATTATTTGAAATATGCTGAAAAATAAATCTGAAAATTGAAAAATATGGCACAAGAAGCCTGGAAAATATATTTGAATTAATCCACGCCTGTTTTAAGGTCTGGAAATATTTTTTTATAAATCCATGCCTTCATATAAATCCCCACCTTATAGGAGCCCTGAAAATAATTTTTAAAAATTAACTTCCCTATTCATTCGTTATAGCCTTTGCTGATTGTGTCGTTATAGCCGAACTTATCAAATTTCCATTAGCATTTTTGAAAAACCATTTAAAAACTATTTCCCTATGCGATTACAACATATCTGAGCATTTCAATTCCGCTAATTAAAATATTTTTTTTTTAATAATCATAAATTTTCAATCTGCATAATTTTATAGTTTTATTAAAACTAATACAGTTTTTGGTCGAACCATCCAACCTAAATTCACATTAATAGAAATCATTCAATGGAACAGTGAAAACGATTTTAAAAATGTTGCAAATATTTATGGGATATTTTATTCTGGTGGCTTGTTGGCCAAGGCCTTTGGTAAGTTTTATAAAAAAAGTAAATTATATCAAAAATAATCTAAAAACCTTAAATTGTATTTTCCCTAGTTAGCAAAACGTTCCTTCAACGTCGAATATCATCGATCGACAATTGTGGAGCATAGATATCCGGTGAAATTTATCAACTCAAGTATACGAAAATTATCCACAAATCGTCATTCCTCTAATTTGGCTTTCATGTTGGATCGTCAACTAAATTCAAATGCCGAAACTGAGATTCTGATAACCTTTAAATATCCGAAGGATAATAAAATTCGTAGCTTTGTCAATATGCGAATTGAAATATGTGAGGGCTTGAAACAGGTAAAGGGCATACCGATAATTAAGAAATTATTTATGGAATTGATGTCATCGAGTAATTTGCCCTGCAATTGTCCAATTAAAGCGGTGAGTAGTTATTTTTTTATTAAATAATAGGATTTAAATGAAATCTACTATTTTCAGAATATTCTATATGACATGACGGATTTCATATTAACCGAAGACCTTTTACCTCCATATACACCAATTGTAAATTTTAATTATACGATGAATTTCTATGAAGGGAAACTACTAATTGCCGCATTCTTAGTAGAGGGATCCACAGTGCCGAAATCTGCAGCGAAAAGAAAAACAAATGCAAAGACAAAATAAGACAAAAGGTCTCTTCCAATAAAATCGAAATACAAATATGCTTTTAAAAATCCACGTCTTATAAGAGCCCCGGAAAAATATTTTAAAAAAATCCAAGTCTTATAGGAGCCCCGGAAAAATATTCTTTAAAAAATTCAAGCCTTAT
The DNA here is from genome assembly GCF_032173495.1 of Musca vetustissima. Classification (NCBI taxonomy): domain Eukaryota; kingdom Metazoa; phylum Arthropoda; class Insecta; order Diptera; family Muscidae; genus Musca; species Musca vetustissima. The sequence continues at coordinate 62,296 of NW_026886063.1, forward strand.
AGGAGCCCCGGAAAAACATTCTTTAAAAAATTCAAGCCTTATGGGGACCTTGAAAAAATATTCTTTAAACCAGTAAGGAAAGTAGTAAAGTCGGACGGGGCCGACTATATGATACCCTTCACCACTATGGGTATATTAAACAGGACTATTAACATGAAATTGGATGAAATAAAATATGTGATATTTATCTAAATGTGAATCTACCTAGATCTGTCCATAAATTATCAACACTTCAAACAAATATAAATAGGTCATCCGTTGGGCTATGCCTGTACTTTTAGAAAACGCAACTACGTAATTCTATGCTCAATTTTGTACGTTGTGCAAAATTTGATGTCAATCTGACTAACATGAGGAGTTTGATTACTTGAAATCGGGCGAAAATATATATGGAAGCTTTATCCAAATATTAAGCGATTTCAAACACACTTGTCACAGGTTAGGTTATACTAATTTCAGAACGTTTTGTTCCTATTGGTTTCTTGGTGCGTAAATTACTTAAAATCAATCTATAAGGCAGACATCACTCTAGGCTAAATTCAGTACGTTATGCCAAATTTCGTGCAAATCGAAAGATATATAGGGACTTTGGGGCACCATTTACATGAAATCGGACGAAACTATATATGGGAGCTATATAGAAATCTGGACCGATTTTCTCGAAACTTGGCAGACATCACTCTAGGCTTAATTCATTACGTTATGCCAAATTTCGTGCAAATCGAAGGATATATAGGGACTTTGGGGCACCATTTACATGAAATCGGACGAAACTATATATGGGAGCTATATCTAAATCTGGACCGATTTTCACTAAACTTGGCAGGCATCATTCTAGGCTCAATTCAGTACGTTATGCCAAATTTCGTGCAAATCGAAAGATATATTGGGATTTTGGTGCACCATTTACATGAAATCGGTCAAAAATATATATGGGAGCTATATCTAAATCTGGACCGATTTTCTTGAAACTTGGCAGACATCACTCTAGACTTAATTCAGTACGTTATGCCAAATTTCGTGCAAATCGAAAGATATATAGGGACTTTGGTGCACCATTTACATGAAATCGGACGAAACTATATATGGGAGCTATATCTAAATCTGTACCGATTTTCACGAAACTTGGCAGGCATCATTCTAGACCTAAATGATTAGGCTGTACCAAATTTCGTGCAAATCGAAAGATATATAGGGACCGTTTACATTAAATCGGTTAAATATATATATATGGGAGCTATATCTAAATCCGAACCGATTTTTCCCAATTTCAATAGGGTTCGTCCTTGGGCCAAATAAGTGACCTATGCCAAATTTCATCCAAATCGGATCATAAATGCGACCTGTACTTTGTTCACAAAAATACATGGACAGACAGACAGACGGACAGACGGACAGACGGACGGACGGACATGCATAAGAGTCCCGAAAAAATGTTCTTTAAAAAATTCACGCCTTATAAGAGCCCCGAAAAAATATTCTTTAAAAAATCCACGCCTTATAAGAGCCCCGAAAAAATATTCTTTAAAAAATCCACGCCTTATAAGAGCCCCGAAAAAATATTCTTTAAAAAATCCACGCCTTATAAGAGCCCCGGATGATGATGCCCCTGAAAAATATTCTTAAAAAAATCCACATCTTATGGGAACTCAGAAAAATGTCCATTAAAAAATCCAGGCCTTTTAAGAGCTGCGAAAAAATAGTTTAAAAAAATCCACTTCTCTTTGAAGCCCCTAAAAACATTCTTTAAAAAGTCCACCCCTTATGTATGTCCCTGAAACAATATTCTTTTAAAATCCATGCCTTATAAGAGCTCGGTAATTTATTAGTAATGCATGCCCTATATGAGCTCGGAAAATTTTTTTAAACCATGTCCTATAAAAGCACAGGAAATTTTTCCTCAAAAAATCCACGTTTAAGGGCACACCGAGTTAATTGAAATAATAAAATTATTCCTTCCCAGGTTACGTATACGTAGTGTCACCACTTATACGTCACCTATTGCTATTGGAGAAAGGAAGCGACTTAGGTGTTCGACGCCTTAAAGGATTTCTGCAATAAAATATTTTTTAAAAGTCCAGTCTCCATAGAGACTTAAAAAATTATTAAAATATAATTTGAAAATTTCGCGCTTTATATGGGCCCTAAAAAAATTTAACATAATTTTTTTTCTTGCTTGCATTAATTTATTTATGTGAAATTTCGTTAAAATAATTCAAAAGTTATTTGCTTAAACTCCTGAATTCTGTTTAATCCACGAACGTAGAGCTCCCACATAAGTGTACATGGCCGGTTTACCCTGAGCACCGCAACCAAAGCCCCATGAAACCACACCGAATAGTTTATTATCCACAGTCAATGGGCCACCGCTATCACCTTGGCAAGAGCTGACCTGTCCACTAGGATGGCCGGCACAAATCATCCGATCCGTAATACCGGGAATATTTTGTGGATTACAGAAGTCACGAGACCACAATTGAACACGGGCAAATTTCAGCTTATTCGGCAACTGTAAATTTCCATTAATGGCTCCAAAGCCACTTATGGTGGCCAAGGTGTCTGCAGCAAAGTTGGCATCCGAAGCGGCCAATTCAATTTTATCCACTGCTGAGGAACCCAATTGTAATGGCTCCGCCAATTTTATCAGCGACATATCATAATCTTGACTTTGGGAGTTGTATTGTGGATGGATTATAAATTGGGCAACGTTCACAGATTTGCCGCTGCCAGCCTGGAGATCTGTGGTACCGACAATAACTTTCATTGCAGCGGGATTTTGTCCAATGGTACAATGAGCAGCAGTAACAACAAAGGTTTCCGATATTATGGAACCACCACAATGATGGCGACCCTTGAGTTGCAGCGATACCTGATAGGGGAATTGCCCCGGAGTGGCAAATTGTCCACCAATAATACGACCAGCTGCGGAAACATAGCCGAGCATTAAAGCCACAAGAAGGAAACGAAACATTTTTTTTTCGAATTGGAAAGCGAAGATCGAATGAAATTGCACTGATTTGATGGTGCTAGAAATTTTGCTTTTATAGCAAAAATTTCGCAATAGGCTTTCTAGTCAAACGCTAACGAGGTTCTAAGGTGTTTTTATTGTTGTGGTTTTTAATTCACAGCATGGTGTGACAAATTCAAATTCTTAATGTTCTGACCCAGATTGTGTTGCGTTAAATCTAACGCAATAATTCTAACGCCTATCGCTTGGGCTCTCTTTCACATGAGCTTGTCAGCGGGTCATTAGTTACTTCCGCAAGTATCGTGTGGTGTGAATACCACTATCTGGGTTAGATAACTAAATAAAATTACGAAGTAACACATAGAGGTAAAATTGAAAAGAATTGTTAAATAAGGTCTTCGGAAAATATTGTTTTCTTAAAAAATGTTCCATAAATCAGAGAACATTCCCAGCCCTCAAAGTTAAGAAAAAATATCTACCAAGGCCATAAAGAAATTGTATCTATCGGAAAATGTCTCCTCAGACATGGATGAATTTTTTTCTCAAGGAAAAAGAATGGTCTCCTCATTTCTGGAGACAATTTTATTAGTTAATATGTTTGAGAAGGCTTTTATTGAAACCCAAAATTGGTATCTTCTCATTCCCCTAGAATCAGTACCTAAGCATGAGAGACTATTCGCAAATGCTTACCCCCCTAAAATTTGTTTTCCATCGGACAAATCTGGCTCTGGTTCTGCTAAATAATTATGAATTTATTAGTTGGAATAGGTGGCGTATACGTTGTGACATCACGTATACGTACCCTGGGAAAGAATAGTGTTTCCTAATTAAATAAAGAGAGGGTCGTATTTTTGACATGGAAAAAATCTCTTCAGAACCTGTGAATGAATATTTTTCAGGATATCTGGAATATTTTTCAGGGCGACAAAGAAAATTAAAAAAGACATTTTTAGGGTAGTTATAAGGCGTGCATTTCAAAGGTTTTCGGGGCTCATAGAGGCCTTGTGTGTTTGAAGAATATATTTTCAAGATTCTTAGAAGCCGTGGATTTTTATACCCCATAGAATCAGCATCTGAGTACTGAGAGACTATTCACAAATGCATCCCCCCCAAAAAATTTTTTTTCATCGGACAAATCTGGCTCTGGTTCTGCTAAATAATTATGAATTTATTAGTTGGAATAGGTGGCGTATACGTTGTGACATCACGTATACGTACCCTGGGAAAGAATAGTGTTTCCTAATTAAATAAAGAGAGGGTCGTATTTTTGACATGGAAAAAATCTCCTCAGAATCTGTGAATGAATATTTTTCAGGATACCTGGAATATTTTTCAGGGCGACTACGAAAATAAAAATAAATTTTTAGGGTATTTATAAGGCGTGCATTTCAAAGCTTTTCGGGGCTCATAGAGACCTTGTGTGTTTAACGAATACATTTTCAAGATTCCTAGAAGCCGTCAATTTGTATACCCTTCACCACACTGTGGTACAGGGTATTAGGTCTTTGTGCATATGTTTGTAACAGGCAAAAGGATACGAGATGGACACATGGTTCCTTTTGAGAATATGCATAGAATCACTTTCTGAGTCGATTTATGCATGGCCGTCCGTCCGTCTGTAGATGTTAAATTGTAAACAAAGTACAGGTAGCATTTATGATCCGAATTGGATGAAATTTGGCACAGCTCACTTATTTGGCCCAAAGGCGAACCCTATTGAAAATGAAAAATCGGTTCAGATTAGATATAGCTCCCATATATATATTTTCGTCCGATTTTATGTAAATGGTGCACCAAAGTCCATATACATGCTTCGTGAAAATCCCAAAGTGGTGAAGGGTATTATATAGTCGGCCCCGTCCGACTTTACTACTTTCCTTACTGGTTTATGTATACCTTACCTCTATGTCGTATTTCTCGCATAGATAATAAAAATCCCTCAGTATCTGCGAAAAAAAATATTTTGAAAGGACGTATAATATTAATAGAAAAACATTTTCGGGACTTTAACAAGGCATAACATTTTTAAATAAATTTTTGTGGGACTTCTACTTGGCGTATATTTGTGAAATATATTTTTCCGGGTGTTGTGAAAGTCCTAGATCATTTAAAAAACATTTTTAGGACTTCTAAATATATTTATTTCGGAACTTCCACAAGGCATAATTATAGGAATATACTTTTTCGGGACTACAATATGGCGTAGATTACTGAAGTATATTATTTCGCGTGTTCCGCAAGGCGTAGATTATTGAAATATATTTTTTTTGAACTTTTACATTAGTTTTCTACAAAGCGTAGATTATTTAAATAAATATTTTCGGAAGATCTACAAGACATGGCTCATTAGAGTACAGTTTATCAGGATACTTCTTCAAGGTGTAGATTATTTAAGGCGTACATTTTTCAAATACAATCTTTCAGAGCCTCTACAAGGCGTAGATTTTTCAAATACAATCTTTCAGGGCCTCTACAAGGCGTAGGTTTTTAAAACCAAATTTTCGGGACTTCTACAAGGCGTAGATTTTTCAAATACAAATTTTCGGGACTTCTACAAGGCGTAGATTTTTCAGATTCAACTTTTCGGGACTTCTACAAGGCGTAGATTTTTCAAATACAAATTTTCGGGACTTCTACAAGGCGTAGATTTTTCAAATACAATCTTTCAGGGCCTCTACAAGGCGTAGATTTTTCAAATACAATCTTTCAGGGCCTCTACAAGGCGTACATTCTTCAAATACAAATTTTCGGGACTTCTACAAGGCGTACATTCCTCAAATACAAATTTTCGGGACTTCTACAAGGTGTAGATACTTTAAACAAAATTTTTCAGTTTTCATCAGCTACTCGGTAGTTTTTTAAGTATACACTAAAGTATTCTCAGTTCGTGAGAAAATTTTAGGCTATAGAAAAAATCTCCTCAGGTCATGAGGAACTAATAGGCTATTGAAAAAGGCCCCAAGAAATTTTTGTCTGTTGAAAAGTGTTTTTTGTCCACAGAAAAAAAGTATTGTCAGGCCATGAGGATCCTCTGTTTTAGAAACAACCTTTCCTTAAGCTCTGAAGATTATTTTTTACAGGAAATTATGTCTCCTTAGGCCCATTTCCTATCACAAAAAACTCCTTAGTGATCGGTGGCGTATACATTGTGACACCACGTATACGCAACCTGGTTAACTTTGGACAATTTCTTATTTCAATTATTTTCAATATCGTGCATTTTCACCCATTTCGTTGTTCCTTATTTGCATTGTCCGCTGGCATTATCGCAATTTAACAGCCTTAGGGAAAAACAATTGCCAACAATTTAGGCCCCAGAGAGATGTACTGCAACAACAAAACCAGTAAAAGGAGAAATACAAGAAAACGAAACTATTAAAAGGAAACCCATTGGGAAGGAAGCTTTGGCATAAATAGTTGTAAAACTGCCGCTGATAAGCATTCCATGACAGTGTTAATGGTCGTGATTGCACTGCACAGCAAATGGTCGAGGAAAGTCCGTGAATGCTCTGGAATTTTATGGGAATGCAATCTACAATGGTCTTAAAGGACAATTGAATTGTTGGGTGTCGTTGGGCAATAGAAAATATATTGAGATAGTTTCTATTTAACTGAATATCTCCTCGGGTAGACCGTTTTGGTTCAGACAAAAATGCTCAGATTCTCTTAAAGTTGCCCAGCGTACGAATACGTGGTATCAATGCGTATACGACACCGATTTCGACTCTGTATGATTTTATTTTCAGAGTAAGTATACGTACTGTCACAACGTATCCGCCACCGGTTGCTATTGGTAAATATAGAGGAGAGTCATTTTAAACCAGTAAGGAATGCAGTAAAGTCGGACTGGGCCGACTATATGATACCCTTCACCACTTTGGGTATATTGTACATATGTATCCCCTCCAAGGAACATAAGCAAGTCTTTCTGCAACCTATGATAAATTTAATTTCATTCGGGCAGATTTAAAGTCATCTTCGTACCATAGGATACATTTATGAAAAACGACCTATAGCAAAATTAATACACTCTATTCGGTCGCCGCACTGTTAAAATTTTAATTTCAATCAGACATCCATTCGAAATACATATGGAAGCTATGACAGCATCTACATCAATTTCCACAAAACGCAATAACGTTATTCAAGTCTCAACTTGATATGTTGTGCAAAAAAATCGAGTTAATCGGACAAACATTAGAAGGTTGGCGCACCATTTACATAGAATCGGATAAAACTATATATGGGAGCTATATCTAAATCAGATTTTCTCGAAACTTGGCACTTATCATTCTGGACCTAATTCAGTACTCTATGCAAAATTTCGTGCAAATCGAAGGATATAGAGGGACGTTGGTGCCCCATTTACCTTAAATCGGACGAAACTATAAATGGGAGCTATATCTAAATCTGAACCGATTTTATCGAAACTTGGCACACATCATTCTGCACCTAATTCAGTACTCTATGCTAAATTTCACGCAAATCGATTGATATATAGGGACTTTGGTGCACCTTTTACCTTAAATCGGACGAAACTACATATGGGAGCTATATCTAAAGCTATATCTAGGCTCAATTCAGTACGTTATGCCAGATTTCGTGCAAATCGAAGGATATATAGCGACTTTGGTGCACCATTTACACGAAATCGGACGAAACTATATATGGGAGCTATATCTAAATCTGGACCGATTTTCTCGAAACTTCGCAGACATCACTCTAGGCTCAATTCAGTACATTATGCCAAATTTCGTGCAAATCGAAGGATATAAAGGGACTTTGGTGCACCATTTACATGAAATCGGACGAAACTATATATGGGAGCTATATCTAAATCTGGACCGATTTTCACGAAACTTGGCACATATCATTCTAGAACTAAATGATTAGGCTGTACCAAATTTCGTGCAAATCGAGAGATATATAGGGACCGTTTACATTAAATCGGTAAAATATATGTGGGAGCTATATCTAAATCTGAACCGATTCTTCCCAATCAATAGGGTTCGTCCTTGGGCCGAATAAGTGACCTATGCCAAATTTCATCCAATTCGGATCATAAATGCGACCTGTACTTTGTTTACAATTTAACATGCACAGACAGACAGACGGACGGACATGCATAAATCGACTTAGAATGTGATTCTATGCATATTCTCAAAAGGAACCATGGGTCTATCTCGATTATTTTTGCCTGTTACAAACATATGCACAAAGACATAATACCCTGTACCACAGTGTGGTGAAGGGTATAAAAATGAGAACAATTATTTTCTATAACAGAAAATTCCCAAGGTTTTAAGGATTCCCCAGGTTCTAAAAAATAAATTCTTGAGTTATTTTATTTATAGAAAAAAATAGTGAAATAATATTCTTAATAATTTTTATTCCGAAACAGTTGCCTCCTTCCGCTTAACGCAATGGTGTAATATCCCCTGATATCTTAGTTATAGCAAACATGGTTTTCTTATCGAAAAATTCCATTTGAAAGGTGAAATTCAATGCCGGGGTGTAGGGAGGAAAATAGGCATCGGTAAATGAGAAATTATTCATTTGATATAAGAAATTCTGAAAAAATAGAAATAAAGAGTCCTTTAAAAATACTCTACTATTATTAAATACCCACCCCCTTAAAAGGACACGTCAATGGTATATTGCTGGAACGGAATAACTCAATCAACAGTCCCCTCAACAACTGCACCTGCAATGGTTGATCCAAAAATTCGCACACATTAAATTTCACATCGAGAAATTGCAGCGGCTTCTTGGCCAACAATGGCTTAACCCTGATCCATAAATGCATTTCAAAATTTCGATTCATATCCCGTGTCAGCATCAAACGTTCGCTAAAGATGAAACGATTATTGGCCTCCTTATCGAAAACACAGTCGAATACTTGAACGTGTGAGGTTATGTTGATGCAGTCATACGAAAAAAATTGTAGCTTAGAGGTACGCTTGGCAATCTGTGCGAAGGAGAGGGGAGATTTTGGAAAATTTATTAATATTAAAATTGGAAGGAAAAATCCTTACCGTTATAACAACATAGAAGTAATAAATAAGGAACAAAATTGTTAGGAATTTTTTCGACATTTCACGTTTTTCGTTTAAAATTGGAATATTTTGAAAATGCTAATGAGCTCAATATTTACGTGGGTAGAAATTTGAATTTATCAACATTTGTATTATATTATTTTCTAATTAAGGCTAAATATTATATACAATTGGAAAATGATTTGTTTTTAATAGGGGTGGGAAAATTATTAATTTTTTTTGTAGAGAAATATGCATAAATTATAACTAGATGTGTTTGATATATTTTCAAGAAGAAAACCAGTAAGGAAAGTAGTAAAGTCGGACGGGGCCGACTATATGATACCCTTCACCACTATGGTTATATTAAACAGGACTATTAGCATGAAATTGGATGAAATAAAATATGTGATATTTATCTAAATGTTAATCTACGTAGATCTATCCATAAAGTATGTAAATCGACTTCAAACAAATATAAATGGGTCATCCGTTGGGCTATGTCTGTACTTCTAGAAAACGCAACTACATAATTCTATGCTCAAATTTGGAGGTTGTGCAAAATTTGATGTCAAACTGACTAACATGAGGAGTTTGATGCCAAATTTACTTGAAATCGGGCGAAAATATATATGGAAGCGTTATCCAAATATTAAGCGATTTCAAACAAACTTGTCACAGGATAGGTTATACTAATTTCAGAACGTTTTGTTCCTATTGGTTCCTTGTGCGTCAATTACTTAAAATCAATCTATAATAAAAGGGAGCTATATCTAAATCTGGACCGATTTTCACGAAACAACGCAGACATCACTCTAGGCTCAATTCAGTACGTTATGCCAAATTTTGTGCAAAACGAAATATATATAGGGACTTTGGTGCAACATTTACATGAAATCGGACGAAACTATATGTGGGAGCTATATAGAAATCTGGACTGATTTTCTCGAAACTTGGCAGACATCATTCTAGACTCAATTCAGTACGTTATGCCAAATTTCGTGCAAATCGAATGATATATAGCGACTTTGGTGCACCATTTACATGAAATCGGACGAAACTATATATGGGAGCTATATGTAAATCTTGACCTACGTTATGCCAGTACGTTATGCCAAATTTCGTGCAAATCAAAAGATATATAGGGACTTTGGGGCACCATTTATATGAAATCGGACGAAACTATATATGGGAGCTATATCTAAATCTGGACCGATTTTCTCGAAACTTGGCAGACATCACTCTAGGCTCAATTCAGTACATTATGCCAAATTTCGTGCAAATCGAAGGATATAAAGGGACTTTGGTGCACCATTTACATGAAATCGGACGAAACTATATATGGGAGCTATATCTAAATCTGGACCGATTTTCACGAAACTTGGCACACATCATTCTAGAACTAAATGATTAGGCTGTACCAAATTTCGTGCAAATCGAGAGATATATAGGGACCGTTTACATTAAATCGGTAAAATATATATATGGGAGCTATATCTAAATCTAAACCGATTCTTCCCAATTTCAATAGGGTTCGTCCTTGGGCCGAATAAGTGACCTATGCCAAATTTCATCCAATTCGGATCATAAATGCGACCTGTACTTTGTTTACAATTTAACATGCACAGACAGACAGACAGACGGACGGACGGACATGCATAAATCGACTTAGAAAGTGATTCTATGCATATTCTCAAAAGGAACCATGGGTCTATCTCGATTATTTTTGCTGTTACAAACATATGCACAAAGACATAATACCCTGTACCACAGTGTGGTGAAGGGTATAAAAATCATAATTACGAATTCCCACATACCCCAATCTTAATTCCAACATACCAAATTTCAAATTTCAGAATTCTATCGGTTCACCTAAATCCAATTTGTATCACTTTTAGTAGTATCTTTAAGAACCATTAAGTACCAAATTTCATGATTCGACCTCTAAATCCGAATTTTACCAAATTTACTTCCATTTAAGACACATTAATATAAACGTCCATAAGTACCCACCTCAACCATCCAACAGAAATCTTATAACCATATAATCCAATGAAAAGCTTATTTCTTCAATTTCAGTATTCCAGACTTATCGGTTCAAACAAATCCAAATAGTATTAAATTTTGTACATTCAAGTTTCAGGATTCCAACTTTATCGGTCGACCCACAATTCAAATTGTACCAAATTAAGTACTCAGTAATACGTATTTCCAAAACTTCCTACATACCCCAATCCTACACCCCCGCAGTGATCCTAAATCCATGTTTCAGGATTCAAACTCTATCGGTTCACCCACAATTCAAATTGTACCAAATTTAGTACACAGCAGTATGAATTTCAAAACCTTCCATCTTAACCCAAACAACACCCTCTCAGTGATCCTAAATCCAAGTTTCAGGATTTAAACTTTTCGGTACACCCACAATTCAAATTGTACCAAATTTAGTACACAGTATTACGAATTTCCAAAACTTCCTACACACCTCAATTCTACACTTCCACAGCGTTCATAAATCAAAATATCAGGATTCCAACTCTTTCGGGTCACCCACAAATCAAATCGTACTAAATTTAGTACATAGCAGTACCAATTCCCATACGCTCCTACATACACCAATCCTACAC